>NC_133130.1:147431257-147734287 GCF_048418815.1 Hemitrygon akajei | reverse complement strand
CAAGTTTGAACCTGACTTTGGGTGTCGACTATATTCTCACTGATTCGTTTTCCTGCAGCTGCTCTCCAATAGGAGTTGGCAGTTTAACTGCCTACTGTAAATTGTCCTCATGAGCAAGGGAAAAATTATATAGGCTAAGTCGTGCATTAGTGCAAATATCAATGTTTGGTTTTTGGCATGATCTCAATGGGCCTAAGGTCCTGTTCCTGTGCTGTCGTGCTGTGTCTTGCTGGGGCTCTGTATTCAAACAATGAAAAACAACTGCAGAAAACCTCAGACTGGGGGAAGATAATCTGTAAAATTAAGATGCTATGATCTGGATAGGGTTGTGCTTCCTGAGAGCTGATGGAACAGTACTTGTCCAGCAAGCGGAGATCATTCAATCACACTCCTGATTTGTGCCTTGCCGGTGATGGAGAGGATTTGGCATGTCAGGAGAAGAGTCAATCAAAGCTGATGAGTCAATGATGCAACCAGTCAGGATATTTTCCACTGGGCAACTATAAATGTTTGTCGAAGTTTTAGATGACATGCCAAATCTGCAAAAACTTCTAAGAAAGTAGAGGGGCTGTTCTGCCTTCTTTGTCATGGCACTTACATGTTAGACACAGAACAAAACATCTGATATGATAATGCCCAGAAATTTAAAGTTACTAACCCTTTGCACCTCCGATCCGCTAATGAGAACTGGTTCGTGGACTTCCAGTTTCATCCCCCTGTAGTCAATATCATCTCTTTAGTTTTGCTAATGATAAGTGAGAGGTTGCTGTTGTGGCCCCATTCAACAGGAATTTCAATCTCCCAAATGCCAATTCATTACCATCTTTCATTCAGCCAACAATAGTGGTGTCGATAGCAAACAAAGATGGCATTGGAACTGTACTTAGCCTCACAGTCATGAATAAAAAAAATGAGTAGAGCAGGTGCCTAAGCAAAGAGCCTTGTGGAGCACCTATGCTGATGGTGGTTGTAGAGATGTTGTTGACATTGTGGTGTGGCGATCACCACAGCATGAACATCCTCTGTCTTGCTCTTGCAGCTACAGCACTTACATGGCTGGTTCAGTTATGTTTTTGCTGAATGGTGATCTACAGAATATTGATACTGGGGACTATGCAATGACAATGCCATTGAGTGTAAAGAGAAAGTGGTTAGAAATTCTCTTGCTGAAGATAGCCATTGCCTGGCACTTTAATGACAGGAATGCTGCTTGAAGCTTATCAGGCAATACACGGTTATTGTCCTACTCATTGCAGACATGGACAGCTTCTATTCACTGAGGAGTTGGGAGTCACTTTTGTCAGGGGAACTCCAAATTCCAACTTGTGAAATCACCCTGCGTCCTAGGCACCCATCACGATTCTTGGTTCTAGGTGATGTCCCAAGAACAAAAGAAAAGGTCCCCCAATAAATAGGGGCTCCACAAGCATAGAGAGAGAAACACAGAGACAGACCAACTCTTTGGTCTTTTGTTCTCATACCATTGGTACCTGAGGCCAGGGAAGAACCCATCCACTCTCAGCAAATATTATATGTTAAATCTACAGTGTTTAGCTTGTACAGACACCTTACATGTTGTGAGCTGACAAAGAGTTAAAGTGTGACTTGTAACTGTTCAGACTTTCTTCCAAGATTTTATAAAAGTTTAATACGACACATCCACTCTACATCCACATCCAGCCTTTCAATATTGGTAGGTTGCAATGAGCTACCCTTGATACTCTTGATTCTCATTCAGTTTTACAAAATGGGGGAAGTAGGAAAGCTATTGATGAAGAAAGAAAGTACGAAGCACAAACCAGAGGAAGGTGGACATTTTGTTTTGTGTGATACTAGAGTGATTTGACTATTTTGGAAAGTGAAAGACATCTGTGACAGTAAGAAATATGTTTAGTGTGTGGCGGGAGATTGAATCCTTCCTTTGATATGTTACATTTGATTTCATTAGAATCCACATTGTTCCGTGTCCCTGTACATGGCCTGTACTGTGCACTACACTGAGTGTCAAGACCCATTTAAGTCTTCCTTCATCTCTGCTCCCGTCATTTCTCAATTAGCTTCTGATTTTATTACAATCCTATCAACTACTTCCATCCAGTTATGTGCCACACTCCAGCTTCTACAGAACTACTTGAATACAGTCTCTCATTGTGCTTCTGTTAAAAATTATCCCTCATAGAATTGTAATGGTGGGCTCTCACACACTAGTCAGAGGATTAGCTTAAACCCTTAATCAACTTCATCAGCATCACAGAAATCATGAAAGCTATCTTTGTTTAATAATTGTCAGGGACATTGGCAAGGCACCGGGGCATTTGAAAAGGTTGACGAGTTACTGCTCAATGTGCAATGAGCTATTTAGTGCATATGCTGGAATTTAGCTTTAAAAGGCAGATTTTAATAAGTGCATATGGACAAGGAATGTGCATTATGGCCCAAGTATCAAGAGAGAGACACTGAAGCCAATCAACAGTTCACTGACTTTTACTGGTAAATGTGCAGAAATAAACAATAAATGCTAGGCCAAAAGGGCCATTAACTAGTATTTTCAAACCAAAGCTAATGCTGATGCAGCAGTTCAGTAGTATCAGTTTAATACTAAATAAATACCACTCCTTAACAGCGTCAGTCTAAAAGGCCTACTTCTTTCCCAGAATCAGGACAATGGTAGGCAGGGACTGTTGACATTGCTTGGTGTTTGGTCAAGTCTCAACAAAACTGAAATGAGAGGAAGGGAATTAAATGCCACCACAATGAAACACGAATTGGCAGGAATGTGCTTAGCAATGATTATGATTGCTGAACCTGTTCCATGGTCTGCCTGAAGGACATTGTTGTGCCAGGCCCCTCTCCCTAGGCGCAGCTCCCAAGTGACCAGTGATCTGTGCCTGCCAGAAGTCCCGGATGAGAGATTTGTCAAGAACGTCATGATCCAAATCCCAAGAATGTTCCTGAGGGTCATACTCCTCCCATTCCACGAGGTACTGGACTGTGTCCCATGTGTGACGAGACGCCAAGAGGTGCAGCTCAAGATAAACCAGGGACCCATGCCACAAACAGGGAGGGTGGTGACTGGAGTTGTAGGCAGGGGAGGGGAGGGAAACATGGAACACTGAGTGAATCCTCATGGGTGATAGTAGGCAGAATCTATATGGGAACTTGTTGATAGCCTTCTCCACTATGAATTGTCCCACATATCATGTGGCCAAGTTGCAGCTCTCCACTTTCAAGGGGAGATCCCTGGATGCCAACCAAACCTTCTACCCTGACTGGAGAGATGGGAGTTGGGCATCAGTAGCTGAAGTTAGTGAGGCTGCTGAAGACGAGGATCTGGGAGATGTTTGGAGTGGGACTGACATGACTAAAGGCTGCTGAATTGTGGCAGCGATAGTCACCTGATTCTGGTTGTCAGTAGTAAGCTGCTGGACTGCAGTCCTAAGAACATTAATCACCGCCCCCTGATTCTGGCTGTCTGCAATGAGTTGCTGAACAATCACTGTGAGGGTTGACATCTGCTCTTCTAGATGGGACTGGGCCTGCCACTCTGAAAGTAGCTATCACACTCCGCGACACAAGCCGGCCAACAAAATTTCTACTAATTTTAGTTACTCCTCCATAAACTAGGGTCTGGACTGGACTTGTCATTCTGAAAGTATCTGTTGCACTACCACAGTCACTTCTCCTATCACAACTTCGACCGACTGTAACTTCTTTACTATATGGCCAATGAAAGTCAGGGCCAAGATCAACTGTTCTCTTTCTGCTGGGTCCATTTTCTTCAGTTGAGACTTGCTGACAATGAATGTACATTATGGCCAAGTGCCGAGAGAGAGGTGCTGAAGCTGATCAACAGTTTACTGTGTAGAAATAAAGGACAAACAATAAACAGTAGGCCAGCAAGGCCATTAACTGGAATTTTCAAGCTGAAGCTAATGTGATACTGCGGCTCAGCAGTAGTTGCTTAATACTAAATAAATTCCACTCCTTAACTGTGTCAGTCTAATCACTTGTATTCTTCATCAGAACCAGGACAGCGGTAAGAAGGAAGTGTTATTTTGTTCCGCTTTTGGTCAAGTCTTGACAAGACTGAATCAAGAGGAAGAGAGTTAAACACTAGTACAATGAAATTCTAATAGGCTGGAACATGCATGCCCACAAACATGATTGCTGACCCTGCCTGCAAGGGAGCGCACACCCCTCAGCAGAGTCCATGGTTGTGACACATGTCAAGATCCCAAAAGCATCAAATGGTGGCAGGTGGAAAATTCGACAAGATGGGTTGCAAACTTTAGTGATCTGTCAAAAAGTTTTTCTGTGATTTCCATCTACTTCTAAACTCTGCCAAAAACAGTGTCAAAGGGAGTTTGAGAATTGGGGACCCAGTGCATTAAAGGAAATGTGGCATGGAACCTGGGTATGGAAGTGCAGAGAAGACTCAGAGCCCCACTGCATTAAAGAGATTCCAGGAACCAGGGTCCTGGCGTATTAAAGGGAACAAAGAAATCAGGACCTGAGAAAGCATATGAAACAACAGGATACCTGAATAATCATATCGCAGATATTCAGAGTTTTCCTGTACTATCCATGATTTTCATAAGAATCCTTTTTCGAGTAGCTGAATAAAGATGACTGGAGAAAGATCTGTTGTGTATTTAATATTTCAATAATATTTGCTTGTTGATTAAGCATTCTGTTCATTTAAATAATTGATTATGGGTTATATGTAAAATATGTTAATTGCATGCATCATCATGATGTCACATGATGTGTGCATGCCTCACATAAAATAAAGATGAAGTTACACCTACAACCCCAGACCCATTGAATTAGTTTAATGTTTTGAAGTTACAAAACATAACAAGATCCACTACCAACATAGCCTGTCTCATAACTCCACTGCAATGAGTAACACAATGGTCTTAGATCAGCTGAAGAATGGCCTCTGATTTCACACAGAACCTCTGATCACCAGCTGCCCAGCTGCTGATTGCTCTGCAGGAGCTGGATCTCCACATGTCCATCAGTGAAGAATGGGAGTCCAAGCAGGGCTGGTGGTCAGTGTCACTGGCTGGCTCCTTCATGGCCGAGAAAACACTAAGGGACACACGCAAAATGCTGGAGGAACTCGGCAGGCCAGGCAGCATCTATGGGAAAGAGTAAACAGTCAATGGTTCAGGCCAAAACCCTTCATCAGAACTGAAGAAAAAAAGAAAAAAGTCAGAGTAAGGGAAGGGGAGGAAGAAATACAAGGTGATAAGAGAAACCAGGGGGAGGGGGTTGGGAAGGGGGAGTGGTGAAGTAAAGATCTGGGAAGTCAATTGGTGACAAAGAATAAGGGCTGGAGAAGGAAGGATCTGATAGGAGAGGACAGAAGGCCATGGGTAAAGGGAAGGGACCATCAAGGGAAACGGTAACTCCCTGGTGACTACTGATCCGTGACAGAATGATCCTTCAGTTTTAGCCCAAGTTTAGTTGTTATAGGAATGGTCATTTGGATGGGCTCATTTATGTAGAAGGAAAGCAAAGGGAATTGCTTGATCTGTTTTAACATATTTCAGTATTTTAAAGGGGCTTAAATAGTACATGGATGAGAGGTGTATGGAGGGATATGATCCAAGTGCAGGTCTGTGGGCTAAATATATATATATATATATATATATATAGCTAGGTCGCCTAAGACTCTTGCACAGTATCAGTATTGTTTTTGTCAACGTAGAGCAGAGAGTGAGTTTGCAAATCTGTTAGGAACAAATGATGTTGGAAATGGTGAGAGTGGAGTGTCATGGGAGAGATGTGGGACAGATGACAGGGAGGGACTGCCAGGAGTGGCAGTCAGTGCGGGTGCAAGCACACCCAGCCCTGAGTCACCAGGCATAGGTGTTTGATTTCAAATCATCGGTTTATTGATCATTACAGACTTTTTCACTGGTGCTTCCTGCCCCCTCCTCTCTCCCTTCCCCTTTTCCCAACTTGCCCCCTTGCCCACCCTCAGTCCACACTGAGGCCCATATCAGAATCAGATTTATCATCACTCTCATACATCATGAAATTGGTTTTTCTTTTGCAGCAGTAGCACATTGCAATACATAAAATAACTACAGTACTCTGCAAAGGTCTTAAACACCCTAGCTATATATATGTCTAAGACTTTTTCACAGTACTGTATGTGTCAAAGCAATCGCAAATTTCAACTCTGAGCTCGTTATATTGAGTTGCGTCAGGACATTCTTGAAATTATAGTCTATGCACAAGGATATGGGTGGATATTTGCAAGGCTGGTGTTCAATAGTCATCCTTTGATAGACTAGAGCAGGTGAGCCATTGTATGTAAAAGGCATTACAGCACTGATGGGTCAGATGATGAGCTAGTGTATCAACAAACAGCAGGTTTGAGAGCTGAGTCAAAAATTTAGTTGATTTGTTGGACAGGGTTGGAGGGCAAATGGTTTACCTCTCTTCCTATACTCCCATGGTATTCTTTATATCAGAAATGATAGTCAGTGTAACATTGTTCCTGTTGCTAAGCAGCCTGTACACTGACTGCATGGCGAGTGTGAATAGAATCCTCACATTGATACTATATCTCTGGGAACCTCAATGCCCGAAGTCTCTTTCCTAGAGTAAAGTGCTATTGAAAAGTACACTCTTGGCACCGTGGGACCTGCAGTAGCAAACCTGCACAAGCATCATTGTGAGAATGACCAGGGATTTGCTTTGTTTCAATGACATTTGTTAAAGAATAAATATTTTCTCAGACAATAATCCTCGTCAGTTGGGAATGTTAACACATCAGTCAAAGGCATAGATGAATTAATACTCTATCCCTGTTTTTCTACTAATGACTTGATTTATAAAAGAAGGCTGACAAAACTAACCATTGCCGGAGTTTATTATCTACATTTGCTCTATTTACCATAAAGGCATCTCCATGATGGAGTGGAATAAGTTAGACTGGGAATGTATGCCTTAAATCAGCACAGCACAAAATCACAGTGCATCCAGAACTCATGTTCACATCAGTGCTTTTCTTGCAAGGAATGGTTAGTAGCAGGAATACTATTGTACTTGCCTGCACATGGTTTGTGACTGCTATTGCTGTCAGAACACTATAGATGCCATACAAATGCTGTAGAATTTAATCAATGTGTTTTTCCCCACCAAATGCAGCAGTACAATCAAGGTCAAAGTCGAGTTTATTGTCATGTCCACAAGTAAGTGCATGCACAAATACAATGAGAAACTTGCTTGCAGCAGCATCACAGGGACGTAGAATCATGTAAGCAGCACTCACATCAAATAACGTAAATTAAACCTAAATCACATACATTGCTTTGCAAGAAAGAGCATAAATATATAAAAGTTCATTGTTGTGCAAAGTGATCAGATTGGTCATAGTGTTGCTGAAATGCAGTGATTAGGTTTGTGACATTTGGCTCAAGAACCAAGTGGTTGATGGGAAGTAATCAAAGGTACATTGGTGAGTTATTTCTTGCATCACACAGAGGTAAAGATTTATGTCATTGTGTACCAGATTACCAGTGCAATACCAGATTAGTACCACCTACAAACCCGTAAGGAAGCTCAGATCTCAGTTTACGCTGTTCCAAGATGACCTGGGACTCAGGACAGCTGGCATTTACAGGATTCCCTGTGAATGCAGAGCAGCATATATCGGCCAGACGGAACACAAGGTGGAAACCCAAATCAAGGAGCACAATAGATGTATCCGTTTGGGTTACCCGTAAAAATAGGCAGTAGCAAAACATTGCATTCGCAATGGCCATAGGATTGACTTTGACGGCACAAAAGTATTATGCTGTAGCGATGTGCTACACACAGCGCTGAAATAACGACACACAGTCGGTAAGCCATTTCGAGACTAATTTATTCAAACTTTGCGGCGTTAGCATTTAATCCCTAGCGCCCGTCCTCTCCGGGTGGAAATGACATCAGAGGTGCATTACCAAAGTTTCTCCCCGCATGCTGGCTATTTGTGAGCCGGTTCGCCTGCGCAGAAAGTGGGTCGCCATATAACCCCCCCCCCCAAGAACCAGCGATACACCCCCCCAATGTCCACAGTCTGGATCAGCCTCTGTTTGGGAGGTCTGCCTCTGCACCGCGGTGCCTGAACCTCGACCGGCTGCGCCAAGTCCACATGGGCTGGTTTGAGTCGGTCCACCGTGAAAACCTCCTCTCTCCCCCCAATGTCCAGAACGTACGTGGACCCATTGCTGTTGATCACCTTGAATGGCCCCTCGTACGGCCGCTGTAGCGGTGCCTGGTGTCCGCCCCTTCATACTAACAGAAACTTACAGTTCTGCAGGTCTTTGGGTACATGGGTCGGGGTCCGTCCGTGTTGTGATGTTGGTACGGGGGCCAGGTTGCTGAGCCTTTCGCGTAGCCTGTCCAGGACTGTTGCGGGTTCTTCCTCTTGCCCCCTTGGGGCTGGTATGAACTCCCCTGGGACGGCCAGGGGTGTGCCGCATACCAACTCGGCCGACGAGGCGTGCAGATCCTCTTTGGGCGCTGTGCGAATTCCAAGCAGGACCCAGGGAAGCTCGTCCACCCAGTTAGGTCCTCTCAGGTGGGCCATGAGAGCTGACTTCAAGTGACAGTGGAAGCGTTCCACTAGTCCATTCGGCTGTGGGTGGTAGGCAGTTGTGTGGTGTAGCTGCGTTCCCAACAGGCTTGCCACAGCTGACCACAGGTTGGAGGTCAACTGGACGCCTCTGTCGAAGGTAATGTGGGCCAGTACCCCGAAGTGTGCTACCCAGGTTGCAATCAGTGCTCGGGCGCAGGAATCGGCAGATGTGTCGGTGAGCGGGACCGCCTCTGGCCACCTCGTGAACCGGTCTACCATAGTTAGGAGGTACCGCGCTCCTCAGGACACTGGTAGGGGGCCCACGATATCCACATGAATGTGGTCGAACCTCCGGTGGGTGGGTTCGAACTGCTGCTGCAGGGCTTTAGTGTGCCGCTGCACCTTGGCTGTTTGGCACTGCGCGCACGTTCTGGCCCATTCACAGACCTGCTTGCGAAGTCTGTGCCACGCGAACTTGCTGGAGACCTGCCGGACGGTTGTCCTGATAGATGGGTGTGCCAAACCGTGTATGGAGTCGAAAACTCGCCGCCTCCAGGCTGCCGGGATGATGGGGCGAGGTTGGCCGGTAGCCACATTGCACAGGAGGGTCCTCTCACCTGGGCCTATGAGAAAGTCCTGCAGCTGCAAACCCGAGACTGTGGTCCTGTAGCTGGGCATCTCGTCGTCTGCCTGCTGCGCCTCTGCCAGTGCTGCATAGTCCACCCCCAGGGACAGGGCCTGGACAGCTGGTCTGGAGACGTGTGTCCGCCACGACGTTGTCCTTTCCCGAGACATGCTGGATGTCCGTCGTGTACTCGGAGATGTAGGACAGATGTCGCTGCTGGCGAGCTGACCAGGGATCGGACACCTTCATGAACGTGAAGGTCAATGGTTTGTGGTCTGTGAACGCGGTGAACGGCCTGCCTTCCAAGAAGTACCTGAAATGCCGGATTGCCAGATACAGTGCCAACAGCTCCCGGTCGAAAGCACTGTACTTGAGTTCGGGTGGTCGTAGGTGCTTGCTAAAGAACGCCAGGGGTTGCCAGCGCCCCTCGATGAGCTGCTCCAGCACCCCACCGACTGCTGTGTCGGATGCGTCCACTGTGAGGGTGGTCCGAACATCCGTTCTGGAGTGCACCAGCATTGTGGCATCTGCCAAGGCTTCCCTGGCTTTAACGAAAGTGGCCGCGGCCTCCTCGTCCCAAGTAATGTCCTTGCCTTTACCCGACATCAGGGCGTACAAAGGGCGTATGATACGGGCTGCTGAGGGGAGGAAACGGTGGTAGAAGTTCACCATACCAACGAACTCCTGCAGGCCTTTGACCGTGTTGGGCCGGGCAAAGTGGCGGATCGCGTCTACCTTTGCGGGCAGAGGTGTTGCCCCGTCTTTGGTAATCCTGTGGCCCAGGAAGTCGATGGTATCGAGACCGAACTGGCATTTGGCCGGGTTGATCGTGAGGCTGAAATCACTCAGGCGGGAGTAGAGCTGGCAGAGGTGGGACAGATGCTCCTGGCGGCTACTGCTGACTATAAGGATGTCGTCCAAATAAATGAACGCAAAGTCCAGGTCGCGTCCCACCGCATCCATTAGCCGCTGGAATGTCTGTGCGGCATTCTTCAGGCCGAACGGCATTCGGAGGAACTCGAACAGGCCGAATGGGGTGATGAGTGCTGTTTTGGGGATGTCTTCAGGGTGCACCGGGATTTGATGGTATCCCCGGACGAGGTCTACTTTGGAAAAGATTCTTGCCCCGTGCAGGTTTGCTGCAAAGTCCTGTATGTGCGGCACAGGGTAGCGGTCTGGAGTTGTAGCCTCATTCAGTCTGCGGTAGTCGCCGCATGGTCTCCAACCCCCGGCTTCTTTGGGCACCATGTGCAGGGGGGAGGCCCATGGGCTGTCAGACCTCCGTACAATCCCCAATTCCTCCATCCTCTTGAACTCCTACTTCGCCAGGCGGAGCTTTTCCAGGGGGAGCCTTTGTGCGCGTGCGTGGAGGGGTGGTCCCTGGGTCGGAATGTGGTGCTGTACCCCGTGTCTGGGCATGGCTGCCGTGAACTGCAGTGCCAGAATCGATGGAAAGTCCGCCAGGATTCTGGTGAATTCATTGTCCGACAGGCGTGATGGAGTCCAGGTGTGGGGCCGGCAACTTGGCTTCACCCAGGGAGAATGTCTGGAAAGTCTCGGCATGTACCAGTCTTTTCCCTTGCAAGTCGACCAGCAGGCTGTGAGCTCGCAAGAAGTCCACCCCCAGAAGTGGTTGGGCCACCGCAGCCAGTGTGAAGTCCCACGTGAACCGGCTGGCGCCAAACTGCAGCTACATTGTGCGAGTGCCGTAGGTCCGTATCGTGCTGCCGTTTGCGGCCCTCAGGATGGGTCCTGGCTTCCTGTTGCGGGTGTCATACCCTGTCGGGGGCAAGATGCTGATTTCCGCTCCAGTGTCGACCAAGAAGCGGCATCCCGACTGTTTGTCCCAGACATACAAGAGGCTGTCCTGGTGGCTAGCCGCCATAGTCATTAGCGGCAGCTGGCCCTGGCCCTTGCAGGGCGGGCGACAATGGTGGTCTTTTGTGCCCCACTGCTGATGGTAAAAACACCACTGTTTACTGTCCTCCTCACTCCTGCCTCTGTGTTGTGTGCGCCCCCCTGCCGGGCCTGGTCTGGCCCACTGTTGGGCATGTGGCCTGGTAATCTGACCGACAGACGCCATGCTCTCCCTCTTGGCTTTCCACAGCACGTCTGCCCGGGCCGCCACCTTCCGGGAGTCACTGAAATCTGAGTCGGCCAGCAGCAGATATATGTCCTCGGGCAGTTGCTCTAGGAACGCTTGCTCGAACATGAGGCAGGGTTTGTGTCCGTCAGCCAGGGACAGCATCTCATTCATCAATGCTGACGCCAGCCTGTCTCCCAAACCGTCCAGGTGAAGCAGGCGGGCACCCCGCTCACGCCGTGAGAGACCAAAGGTCCCAATGAGCAGCGCTTTGAATGCTTCATATTTGCCTTCTTCCGGGGGCGACTGTATGAAATCCGCAACCTGGGCGGCCGTTTCCTGGTCAAGGGTGCTCACCACGTGATAGTAATGCGTGGAATCAGAGGATATCTGCCGAATCTGGAACTGGGCTTCTGCTTGGCTAAACCACACGCGTGGTCGCAGCGTCCAGAAAGTCGGCAGTTTTAGCGAAACTGCGTGAACAGATGAAGAGTCGGTCATCTTTGGTCCAAATCCCGTTTGGACCGTCGGGGTCACCAATGTAGCGATGTGCTACACACAGCGCTGAAATAACAACACGCAGTCGGTAAGCCGTTTCAAGACTAGTTTATTCAAACTTCGCGGCACTGGCATTCAAATCCCTAGCGCCCGCCCTCTCCGGGCGGAAATGATGTCAGAGGTGCATTACCAAAGTCTCCCCCCGCGCGCTGGCTATTTGTGAGCCGGTTCGCCTGCGCAGAAAGTGGGTCGCCACAATGCCATGCCAATGGCTTTGGGGACTGCCTGGTGAAGGAAGCCATTGAAATAAAACTAGCAGACTGGAACTTTAACAATGAGAACTGGAGTTGATTGTAAACAAGGTGGGACAGCGGAAACCTGATTGGATGAGCACTAACCATCCAGGACAGACAGATGACAAGGATATAAATACCACCAAACTTTACATGCCCAGGCATCATCCCTGATGAAGGTGACAGAGTTTGTCATAGAAATGTCGAATAAAATTGATACCTGTACCTGGCTGAAAACCCGAGAAGTGTTTATTCATTATTCACAACCATTGAAACATGATCTTCTGTAACATGTGATCCAATGTGTTGAACTGTGAATTTCTCCTCTGTGATAACTCCAGCAGGTGGGAAATTCAAAATTACAATGAAAACAACCCTGATTTAAAAGGGTAGAGATTGAATCTTTCCTTTTCAGAGTGAGCAATGAATTACAGTCATTAGTGCTGGGAAGGGAAACTAAATCCTCATTGTGATGGAATGTAATTAACTCCTTCTCCCTGGTAATGACAAATCTCACTTTGGATTATTAAACTGCCCTGAGGGTTTTGTCTGTCACAATGTGAGAATAGGAAATCTGCTCCCTGGTACGCTAAGGATGCTGATGAAATGAGAGTTTCTCTGCTCTTCCTGCAACCTCATCTCTGGTTTATGAAAATTGGACAATTTTGTCTGTGAGGCTTAATTGTTTTCTACTTAACAGCTATGCATGTGCCACATTCCTCACACACTGGTTTATTCATCTATTCTGTTCAAGATTTAAAAACCTAATCCTGTTCAGTACCCATTAATTACACATTGCTCCACCTGGAGACATTCTTTCAAATATTTTAAGAAATGGCAAAAAAATCTCCTCTCAACTTACGTCTCTTTAAAACATTACCTAGTCACTTCTGTCTTCCTCTCCTCCATCTCCCATTCTGAAGTAGGTTCAGCAAGTTAATGGGAAAATTTAAACTAAACTAATGAGTCAATTTTCTGCAGGGCTTCTCGCACCAAGGGGCTCCGCATCCCGGCTGTGCAATCAATGATTGTAGCTTCACATTTTGGTCAGTCACCTTTAAATGAATCCTTACTTTTTGTCCCCCATACTGAACAAGGCAACATCTAATTGTACAGAACAACCAAATGAGCCAGATGGACATGTTCCATGGGCAAGTCTATGACTGTTGAGATCCTTTCATGTTAAGGAAGGTTTAATGTATTAATTTGGATGATTTCATTGAGATTCATTATAGAGAACATTGAAATGGCACAACACAGAAACAGGCTCTTTAGACCATGATGTTATGCCAAGCTAATTAAATAATGACACCTAATCACTCCGCCTGCACATAATCCATGTGCATATCTAACAGAATCATAAACATCTCTATTGTATCTGCCTCCAGCACCATTCCACCCAGCACATTCCAGACACCTGTCTCTTAAAAACACGTGCCTCGCACATCTGCTTTGAGCCTTTTTGCTCTCAATTTAAATCTCTCGTATTAGAGATTTTGAACCTGGGTCAAAAATACTGGTTGTCAGCTCTGTCTACGCCTCTCATAATTTTAAATGTTAGGAATAACCTTTTATATTTTTGAGCTGCTGGCAGTCACATAAGAGATGGCAAAAGGCAAAAGGTGTGCAGAGAAAATCTGGGCAACTGATGTTATATGCAAGTGGTTGTCAAACACATACCCCTCCGGCAATGTATTCCCTTCTGATCCAAACCAAGCCTCCAGTTTCTCTTCCTCCCTGCTTCTGCTTGATGACAGAGCTTGTGTCTTGGTATGTCTTGTCCAAACACCTCTCCACTCTCTCTTGTCTCATTTCTTCCCTGAATGAAGCAGGAATTTCCCCACCCTCATAGGCCAAACTGCACCTAACCCTGACTCATTCCCACTGTTGCTGTGTCCAAATATCAGTTTCAGAACTGAATGGCTTTACTTGGCCTGATACTGCAACAGTATGTCAATGATCTGTAATCTTGAAGCAAATCAAGGAATTGCATGTTTGCCAAACATATTTTGACATCATGTCACCCAAATACAACACTTCCAATAAAGTATGTTGAAAGTAGATCATTTTTGAGTTGTAGGAACCTCACAAAGCCAAAATGGCAAAGTAAAAAGGAACGATTATGATCTGGACCACTGATTTTGATTGTGAGGTAGCTACTGGTCAGAGTGGTAGTGTAATTCCATGATATCTCACCAGCAGGAGCAGCCACAGGCCATACATTTAGCAACACAACAAAGGCAGGTCCCCCTGGTAGTGAAGCACTCCCTGTATTTGAGACTTGATCATCGGCAAAGAGTTTGTTCTCAGTTTGCATCAAGGACCTTCTTATTTAGAGGATCAAGAGGTGGAGCAACAAATAAAGAAACATTGATGGAAAGCTTTTCATGCAAAAACTCTTCACACATATACCCTTCATCTTGGAACACATTAAGTTATAAAGCTACAAAATTATGTGGTTTACACATCACACTCAAATTGACTTTAGTCTGGAATGTTCCATGTGGTCAAAGTGGTTGGGAACTGAAATACCTACCCCATCCACTGCCTCAAAATGAGTTTCAACTGAGCTGATAATATCCAATTTCAAACCACATAACATCAATATGAATAATTTACAACATTAAAAATATAATTTAAACAGAACAAGGATGAACAATTTCACCCTACTGTGTCTAGTGTTGACTAAATTTATCTGTGATGGCCACTTTTATTATTTTGCCCTAGAGAGAAACTTACCAAATGATGTCCAGTCTGATGCTGTATGTTGTCACAGTTCCATGTACTATAAAGTATAAATATTCACGTTTGTAAAGTGTTTGTGTATTAATGTCAGTCAAAGACGCAGTCACTAGAATAAGTGATTAGTGTTTTCAATGTACTCTGTCAAGCAGCTGCCACAGTTGAAATATTGCAAGTAGTTCAGGAAATCCACCTTAGATGTTTTATTTCACGGTACAATGAACACTGTTTGATTTGTTTCTCAAATGTGTCATTTATCAGAATGGAGGTTGTTATGTTTTGTAACTCCAGAAACTAATCGAAAGAAAATAACACAGGCGATAGATGGTGTCCACTTAGTTTCATTTTCTAGTGAGATGCTCAAATATGACATGGTGGTGTAATGACATGTGCCATTCACTTACTTCTTACATGTAACCTATAATGAATTATGTAAATAGGCAAACAGTGCTTCATCGAACAATATATTTACAATATTACTCAAATATGAACATAGAACATAGAAAACCTACATCACAATACAGGCCTTTCGGCCCACAAAGCTGTGTCAAACATGTCCCTACCTTAGAAATTACTAGGCTTACCTATAGCCCTCTATTTTTCTAAGCTCCATGTACCTACCTAAAAGTCTCTTAAAAGACCCTATCGTATCTCCAAAATCTCAAAGCAGTGTTAAAAAGATTAGAAGATTATGAGAAACCAGAAAAGACCCTATACTAGCTCAGGTCCGCATGACTCCAATTATCAAGAGTGTAAATATACTACACCCCTCCCTCCTTAGCTATGAACTCAAACTCAGCTTAGAATGCATCTCAACTTAAATATGTAATTTATTGCTATACATCCACAGCAGAGTAAATTTTAATTTGTTCCATTCAGGCATAAAGATTTCATTGCTTTGGAGGATTTATTAGTCATGTGGGATAATGTCTTCCCTGACAAGAAGGGATCCTCTGCTTGGCTGGTCAGACTTGTGGCTGTGAAACAATTTCAGATTCCATGGTTCAAGGAGTTGATCCTGGGACTGCTGGGGAGTGGTTCCGACCGCTCTGGACAAACTGTTCCACCTAGCTGTTTGTAGGTGCATCCACCAATACCAAGACATTTGTGCCCATGAATGGTCCAGCGAAATCTATATGAATCCTCTGCCAGGCCATTTCCAGGGATGGAGAGTGGTGTTCTTGGAACCCCCTGAACCTGGTGGCATCCCAAGCTGTTCAAGGTCCTGATCTATGCCAGGCCACCAGTCAAAGCTTCAATCCAATGTTTTCATTTTGACCTTAGCTCTCAGCTTGGATGTGACAACAACTCCCAAACCGCACATAAGGCAAATCTTTCAAGGGCAAGTTCACTCTGGCACTGGTTAAATCAGAAGAACTGGAATTTTTGCTGCAAAAACCAGCCATTTTGATTTGCCATGCGGACCTGAGCTATTATAAGGTCTTTTCTGGTTTCTCATAATCTTCCAATTTTTTAACACTGCTTTGAGATTTTGTACAAGTTCCTTGTCATCCTCATCAGTAACAATCATGACACCATTGTTACCGGTGTGGACAAAAAGGAACATCTCCAGGTAACACTGTGTGCCTGGGCAGCCTTACAGCAGCTGGTCCATAGTTTTCTATCAGAGCGCAGGTACAGATGCTACTCCAAAATAGGTCTATTATTGCAATAAATCCCTTTGCATGTGTTTATAGTGAGAAACACTTTCGACTTTTCCTACAGCTCTACCTGTAGGTTGCCCTCAGCTATGTCCACTTTGCTGAAGTGTTTTTGACGAGAATCCTTGACAAGGATGGTTTGGACTCAGATACTGTAGAATCCAAAGCAAGGGTTGAGAAACAATATCAAACTGGATCGAGAACCGAGCACAAAACAAATGCTAGACGATATCACTAGCAGGCTTATGATTGAACACTGATGCTCCATTGAGGAGCTCTTTAAGTATTAAATTCTTGGTGCCCAAAACATAATTGCTAATTAGCGGCATGATCCTGGATCTTTAAAGGGGTCACAGCAGCCAACCATACTCCAGAGCGTTAGGGTGTCTGAACTCAGGAAGAAGGCGCGGTTGGGTGTCCATGTCATAACAGGATCCTATCCGCTATGGCTGACTCCTGACAGTCCTGGCTGCTTGGAGAGGCGATGACTGGAGTCATGGTTGAAAGCCAGATCCAAGATGTCCTTTTCAGGAACCCAGCACCATTCCTCAGGTCCAAACCCTTCCCAGACAACGAGGAACTCCAGAACACCCCGAACAGTTTGCAAATCCAAAATTTTTCTCACAGTGAAGAACAGTCCCCTATTGGCAAAACTGGGCAGCAGCAGGACTGATGGTGGTGGGGCTAAATGACTGGTATTCACAGGTTTTAACTTGCAAACGTGGAACATGGGATTACTTTCCTGAGAATCTTGAAGAGTCCAATGAACTTGGGCACCAATTTCCTTGACTCCACTTGAGATTTGACTCTGGCAGATCCTGAGACAATAGCCAGACCTGTTGCCCAGGCTGCAAAACTGGCCCCCGTCTTCTATTGTAGATAGCCTTTATTTCAGTCTTCTGGATAGAAGCTAATAATATCTCCCTTGCGCTAATCCATTTCTCCTAGATCCTGAGCCTCAGGAGCTCCAACCTCGACATCCTGCTCAGGGAAGAGGGCAGAGAATAACCAAATTGGCACTTGAAAGGGGACACCAATGCACCAAATGCCATAACGTGTTGCAGGCAACCTCTGCCCACATCAAGTGGTGGCACCATTCATCTGATATTTCAGAGGCCAGGCACCTTAGGGTTAGTTCCAAATCTTGATTCACCCACTCCATCTGGCCGTTGGACTGCAGCTGAAATCCAGAGGAAAAACTTGCTCTTGCTCCAATCAGCTTACAGAATACCCCCCCCCCCCAACAATGTGACACAAATTGTGGACCACGATCTGACACAATGTCCACCGGAAAACTACAGATCCTGAAAATCCAGTGCAGGACAATTTCGGCCATTTCCACCGCAGAAGGTAGTCTCTCTGAGACAATTAATTTGCAGGCTTTCAAAAATTTTCCACAATTACCATGATAATGGTCTTCTCTTTGGAAGGAGGAGGAAATGTGACAAGGTCTATGGAGCTGTCTTGGTCCAAGGTTCATCGTCTTTCCAGAACAGGCAGAGAATGAAGGAGCCCTTGATGTTGGATGTGTGGCTCCCTGTTCCAGCATACACCTCACATGCTTGCATGTATTGATGGACCTCCCTTGCCATTCCAGGCCACCAATATCTTCTCTTAATGAACTTGAGGGTACTGTCAATCCATGGGTGAGTGGTAATTCTCGATGCAGGTCTGCATTGAAGACCGTGAGACTGGACAGAACTAGGAATGAACAGCCGAAACGGAGGGCCATTCTGAGGAATCTCCCTTTGCACCTAAGCCTTGCAAGCAAGTGTGTTAATTCCCCATTGAGTTGACGCTATCACCGTGGCTTTGGACAAAATGATAGTAGGCTGCTTTTCTAGTCCTGGTTCATTGAACCAACAGGACGAGGCATCTAGCTTCTGGTTCTTTGACCCTGATCGATAAGACAGGATGAAATTAAAACAGTTAAAGACTAGAGACCACCTGGCCTGCCTGGAATTTAGTCTCTTGGCCTCCTGAACATAAGCCAGGTTCTTGTGGTCTGTCCATATGATAAGAGGGTTCTTGGCTCCGTCAAGCCAGTGATGCCATTCCTCCAGAGCCTACTTGACCATAAGCAGCTCTCTATTCCCAATGTTGTTGTTCATCTCTGCCAGGCATAGCCTCCTGAAAAAGAATGCACACCAGTGCAGTTTTTTGTCCAAAGATGTCCGTTGAGACAACAATGCACTCTCTGTAATGTCTGAGGCATCTGCTTCCACAAGGAAGGAAAGATCCAGGATGAGCGCAACCAAAATAGAAGATGTCATGACCGCTACTTGAGCTCTGCAAACGCAGCCTCCACTTCGATAGTCTAAACAAAAGAGCTGGTGGATCTCTTGGTTAGTGCTGTCAGCAGAGCCGTCACTGAGCTGAAGTTTCCAATGAGCTTTTGATGTAAGTTGGCAAATCCCACTACATTCACAAAATCAGCAAAGCTCATTTCGGCTGGTTTGGTTGGAGCAGTCAAATTTCTAACCAAACTGTATGCTTTTTCACCCATTGCATTCAGCAACACTGACACTCATTTCTTATCAGCTATTCCACTTGCTTTAAAATACTGCTCAAATCATTCAATATACATTATCCAGTTATCTGCTGTAAGATCGAATGTGTCTATATTTCTGATGTAGCCAGTCATTTTATGTATTCATTTATCCATTATTATCATCCGGTGTTCACTGTTTATGAGCCCACAGCTATTAATTTTGTAAATTTTCTGCCTTTTTTTAAACTCGACTGACTCTCAGCTCTTCTGAAGAAACATGTTCTGTGCTTTTTATTTTTTAACTCAAGTGTCTCTCTCCTCTTCCAAAGGAAAAAACACGCTGCACTTCAACAGGTAGGTAGTCATCTCGTGTTACCCCGTTACTAGTGTTATGTTTTGTAACTCCAGAATCTAATCGAAATAAAGCGAAAAACAGGAGCCGGGTTGGGTCTACTTAGTTTCTTTTTCTCGTGACACACTTGCTTATGATATGGTGCCGTAATGATGCATGCCATTCACATACTTCTTATATAACCCATAATGAACTATGCAAACAAAGAATACTTAATCAAGCAATATATTTACAATATTGCTCAAATGTTACTGAAATATTAAATACACTAAGGAGGCAAACTCTTTAAATTACACAATAAAATGACTTAGAACAATTTTATGATCTACGTCTGTATGACTGCAAATATCTATTGGATGCTGTTACTGTGGAGAGAGATTGAGAGCTGTCTGTACAATGTACAAAGTTTACCCTAGTTCACTCCTATTCTGGGAAATGGGGGCATCGGGGAATCAGGTAAAGTTATATCTTAAGTTAACAAAGTTTTTGCCTTCATTAAAATTTGACAGCTGAAGAACTCTTCGAGCTGGCACAGCAGCACAATAAAGCAGAAGTTGTCTCACATAGAAACATAAGAAATAGAAACAGAAGTAGGCCATCTTGCCCATCAAGCCTTCTCCATCATTTAATAAAGTCGTGGCTGATCTGGCAGTGAACTCAACTCCACCTACCTACCTTTTTCCCATAACCGTTAATTCCACTGCCATGCAAAAATCTATCTGATTTCATTGTAAATAAATGAGTTAGCTCCTACTACTTCCCTGGCAGAGAATTTCATAGATCCACTACTCTATAAAATAAGCAGTTTCTCCTCCAATCCATCCTAAATCTACTCCCTTAAATTTTGAGGCTATGTCCCTAGTTCTAGTCTCACTTACCATGTCTCTATCTTATCCATCCCATGCATAGTTTTTAATGTTTCTATATGATTCCTTCTCTTCTCTACAATAAATTCACACCCAAGTTATAAGGTTTGTGTGGGTGTAAAATGCATCCTGTTCCCCTCGGCTCAGAAATGAGCCATGTAACTGTCAAACTCATCTGCCCTGTGTAGCTGCTCTGTGTCAATGTGACATAATCTGTTACTTATTAAAAATAGTGCATCCAGAATTCTAACTCAACTGTGGGTTTTTTTTCATTCAGGTGATAAGTACATTAAAAAAAATCCCTTCACAGCCAGGAAATACCTATTTCACTTCATTATAACAGTTACAAAAATATCTGAACAAACATCCATTTCATTGCAAAGCGCTTGGTAGATGCTTATGAAGTCAGCAAATAAAAATAAATAATCCTTCCATTCCTCCCACACTCTCTTCACTTTATTCTTTCCTTCTACCCTTGTTTAAGTCTCGTTTCAAGACTGCGGCATTTATGAGAATTCAATTCCCCTTTAGAAAAATCTGCAAATTTAATTATCACTACCTTGTGACATTATCTGTGAGGACATTGTTTCAGGGAGAGACATATGCAAAGTCAGAAAAGGCTTCACCAAATGCAGAGAGAGAAAGGAAGACACAAACCTTGCCAACGTATTTGGGCTACAGCTTATAAACTACCAATAGTGGATCATCTAAGACAACTTTGCCAAGCAAAATGTTCTCTCCATGGGTCAAAAATATAAGGCCTTGAATGACTGACGTGCAAATAGCCAAACCTTTAACATTTTTGCTAATTAATCACCTGAGTGCTTGAGAGTGCAGGCTGTGAATACACTGAAGCCAGTTATGGAAAACAAAAACAGTTCAAGCTAGAGATGAAGTTCATATGCCAAAGTCCTACGGCAGTCCACTGGATTTAGATAGATCAGAGGCATAGGTTTAAGGTGATGAGAAAGTGGCTTAGATTGGGTCTGAGAAAGATTTTTTTTTGACCCAGAGAATGATTTTGATCTGAAACAAACAGTCTAAGAAAGAAGTAAAGGCAGGCACTGTCAGAACATTTAGGTGGCATCTGGGTCAGTTCTTGAATTGTCGGTGCAATAAGTGGCAAACCATGTCCTGGTAAATGGGGTCTGTTTAGACATGCAATTCATGGTCAGCATAGAGATGGTGGGCCAAAGAGTTTGGTTCTGTGCTGTATGACTCTAAAACTTTATGATTCAAAACCTGAAGTGATTAAGCAGACACTAACAGCAATAACATGAACACCATGAAGTGCAGCAGTACCAGCTAGAAAAGGAGTAACTCCTACAATAGTGGCCAAGTAGCCTCCTTCTGCACCAGAAAGTTCTACAAACTTACACTACACATTGGAATGATAATGAGGTCATTACAGCTGCCACCTAAACGCAAGCTGTCATTCAAGGATTTATAAACTTTGTATAAATTAATCAGTTGAAAAATATTCTTTCATTGTAGGAAAGCGACTCAGGATTAGATATAGATTCTTTGAATGAACTGAAGTTCAAAGCTTTACAAGTCATTAAATGCTACAGTGTACTAATCAGTATGTCATTCAATAAAAAAAATCTCCAAAACCCTCCAAGCCCAAGTTCAATGGGTTAGCCAAACCAATTCTTAGAGTCATACAGCACTATTGAGCATTATTGCATTGAAACAGGCCATTTGGTCCATCTAGTCTGTGCTGATCTGGTCTTCGTTCTAGTTCTATCCGCACTCAAAGTGTCTACCTTTACATCTGTTTATTGATGCAAGTATCTAATCAGCCAGTCATGTGGCAGCAACTCAATGCATGAAAGCTTGCAGAAACCTTCAAGAGGTTCAGTTGTTTTTCAGACCAAGCATCAGAAAGAAGAAATTTGACTCTGACTGTGGAATGATTGTTGATGCCAGATGGGGTGGTTCGAGTATCTCAGAAACTGTGGATATCCTGGTATTTTCATGCACAACAGTCTCCAGAGTTTACAGAGAATGATGGGAGAAACAAAACCATCCAATGAGTGGCAGTTCTGTGGGTGAAAATGCCTTGTTAATGAAAGAGTCAAAGGCGAATGGCCAGACTGATTCAAGCTCACAGAAAGGTAATAGTAACTCAAATAATCACAAGAGATACCTAATAAAGCGGCAATTGTGTATTCCTGCACCCAGACCATAGCTCTCCATACCTTATTCATCCATGTACCTATCCAACCTTCTCCTAAATGCTACAATTAAACAAGCATCTACCACCTCCGCTTGCCAGTTTACTCCACACTCATACCACCCTCTGAGTAAAAAAGTTTCTCCCCAGAATCCCCTTCAATATTTCAATATTACTCTGAATTTTTGATCTCTAGTTTTAGTCTCTACCAACCTGAAGGGAAAAAATGTCTGTATGAATTCACCCTATATACCCCTCACTCTCTATAATAGCTTCCTTCATTCTCCTGTGTTCCACGGAATAAATTCCTAACTTATTCAATCTTTCCCGATGACTGAAACCCTGGCACAATCATTGTAATTTTTTTTCTGCACCCTTTCATTAAGTTTCTTTCTGACATTTATTGCAGAAAAAAACCTGCTATGGGAAAGATACCATTAAGCTGGAAAGATTGTAGAGATTTACAAGGATGTTGCCAGAAATCAAGGGACTAAGTTATAGAAGGAGGTTACACAAGTTAAGACTTTATTCATTGGAGTACATAAAATGAGAAGTGATCTTATAGAGGTGTATAATATCCTGAGTATGATAAACAGGGTCAATGTGCAAGGCAAACACAAGGAAATCTGCAGATGCTGGAAATTCAAACAACAACTCACACAAAATGCTGGTGGAACGCAGCAGGCCAGGCAGCATCTATAGGGAGAAGCGCTGTCGACGTTTCGGGCCGAGACCCTTCGTCAGGACTAACCGATAGGAAAGATAGTAAGAGATTTGAAAGTAGTGGGGGGAGGGGGAAATGCGAAATGATAGGAGAAGACCGGAGGGGGTGGGATGAAGCTAAGAGCTGGAAAGGTGATTGGCAAAAGTGATACAGAGCTGGAGAAGGGAAAGGATCCTGGGACGGGAGGCCTCAGGAGAAAGGGGGTGGGGAGCACCAGAGGGAGATGGAGAACAGGCAAACAACGGAATATGTCAGGGATGGGGTAAGAAGAGGAGGAGGGGCATTATCGGAAGTTAGAGAAGTCAATGTTCATGCCATCAGGTTGGAGGCTACCCAGCCGGTATATAAGGTGTTGTTTCTCCAACCTGAGTTTGGATTCATTTTGACAATAGAGGAGGCCATGGATAGACATATCAGAATGGGAATGGGACGTGGAATTAAAATGTGTGGCCACTGGGAGATCCTGCTTTTTCTGGTGGACCAAGTGTAGGTGTTCAGCGAAACGGTCTCCCAGTCTGCGTCGGGTCTCACCAATATATAAAAGGCCACACCGGGTGCACCGGACACAGTATACCAGACCAGCCAACTCACAGGTGAAGTGTCGCCTCACCTGGAAGGACTGTCTGGGGTCCGGAATGGTGGTGAGGGAGGAAGTGTAAGGGCAGGTGTAGCACTTGTTCTGTTTACAAGGATAAGTGCCAGGAGGGAGATCGGTGGGAAGGGATGGGGGGGGATGAATGGACAAGGAAGTAGCGTAGGGAGCGATCCCTGCAAAAAGCAGAAAGGGGGGGGGAGGAAAAAATGTGTTTGGTAGTGGGATCCCGTTGGAGATGGCGGAAGTTATGGAGAATTATACGTTGGACCTGAAGGCTGGTGGGGTGGTAGGTAAGGACAATGGGAACCCTATCCCGAGTGGGGTGACGGGTGGATGGGGTGAGGGCAGATGTGCGGGAAATGGGAGAGATGCGTTTGAGAGCAGAGTTGGTGGTGGACGAAGGGAAGCCCCTTTGTTTAAAAAAGGAAGACATCTCCTTCGTCCTGGAATGAAAAGCCTCATCCTGAGAGCAGATGCAGCGGAGACGGAGGAATTGTGAGAAGGGGATAGCATTTTTGCAAGAGACAGGTTGGGAAGAGGAATAGTCCAGGTAGCTGTGAGAGTCTGTAGGCTTATAGTAGATATCAGTAGATAGGTCATCTCCAGAGATGGAGACAGAAAGATCAAGAAAGGGGAGAGAGGTGTCGGAAATGGACCTGGTAAATTTGTGGGCAGGGTGAAAGTTGGAGGCAAAGTTAATGAAGTCAACAAGCTCAGCATGCGTGCAGGAGGCAGCACCAATGCAGTCGTCAATGTAGCGAAGGAAAAGAGGGGGATGGATACCCGTATAGACTTGGAACATGGACTGTTCCACAAAGCCAACAAAAAGGCAGGCATAACTGTGACCCATACGGGTGCCCATGGCTACACCCTTGGTTTGGAGGAAGTGGGAGGAGCCAAAGAAGAAATTATTGAGAGTAAGAACTAATTCCACTAGATGGAGGAGAGTGGTGGTAGAGGGGAATTGGTTAGGTCTGGAATCCAAAAAAAAGCAAAGAGCTTCGAGACCATCTCGGTGGGGGATGGAGGTATATAGGGACTGGACGTCCATGGTGAAAATAAGACGGAGGGGGCCAGGGAACTTAAAATCATTGAAAAAACTCAAAGCATGAGAAGTGTCACGAACATAAGTGGGAAGAGATTGAACAGGGGGGGATAAGACAGTGTCAAGGTATGCAGAAATGAGTTCAGTGGGGCAGGAGCAAGCTGAGACAATAGGTCTACCTGGACAGGCAGGTTTGTGGATCTCGGGTAGGAGGTAGAAATGGGAAGTGTGGGGTGTGGGAACTATGAGGTTGGTGGCAGTGGAAGGGAGATCCCCAGAACTGATAATGTTGGTGATGGTATAGGAGACAATGGCCTGGTGCTCCTTAGTGGGGTCATGATCAAGGGGTAAATAAGAGGAGGTATCAGAGAGTTGTCGCTGTGCCTCGGCCAGGTAGAGGTCAGTACGACAGACAACAACAGCTCCCCCCTTATCAGCAGGTTTTATAGTGAGTTTGGGATTGGTGCGGAGAGAGCGGAGAGCAGAGCGTTTGGAAGGAGTGAGGTTGGAATTGGAATAGGGTGTGGTGAAGTCGAGACGGTTGATGTCCCGTCGGCAATTAGCAATAAAGAGATCCAGAGCAGGCAGAAGACCAGAGCGGGGTGTCCATGAAGAGGAGGAGGGTTGAAGATGGGAGAAGGGGTCATCGGTAGGGGTAGGAGAGTCCTTGTCAAAGAAGTAAGCTTGGAGATGGAGCCGGCGGATGAAGAGTTCAGCGTCATGGCGTACGCGGAACTCACTGAGGTGTGGGCGAAGGGGGACAAAGGTGAGGCCGTTACTGAGGACAGAGCGCTCTGCCTCAGAGAGTTGAAGGTCGGAGGGAGTGGTAAAGACCCGGGTCGGAGGGAATGGTAAAGACCCGGTACGGATGAGAGATGGGATCAGAGGGGGGAAGGGAGGCTGGTAGTGTCACTGGAGAGGGAAGGGTTGGGGTGAGAGGAAGATGGAGCCTCTGAGGGCCCAGGAGCTGACGATGGGATCTGAGGGAGAGGGGATGGCAGAGTGGTGGTGGGGGAAGGGGAGACGGGAGACACAATTGCAGCATGTGAAGACCCGGCCTGGAGTTCAGGGCTGGAGTTGCAGTCGGTGGTTGCGCAATCGCTTTGAAGCTGTTCATGGTCGTTGGAACCTGCGTTGATGGTGCTGGAGTCCGGATTTTCAATATGCCCTGGGACGCTGGGGCAGCCGAGATCGACGGCCAAGGCCAGTCTATGGCCGTTGGAACACGCAGTGATGGTGCTGGAATCCGGATTTTGAATATGCCCTGGGTCGCTGGGGCAGCCGAGATCGACGGCCGGGGCCGGGGACGCGATACGAAGACCATGCTCTGGGGTCTGCAGATGGAAGATCTTGTAATCCTTGCAGGACGTGATAAAGTCAAAGAAATGGCGATTGCACGCATGGATCCGACGGAGGATGAAATAACGGACAGGTCCATTGCAAATGGAGAAAAAGGTGACCCGGAGGCGTGGAAGGGATTGTGATAGGGACGCCAGGTACCTTCTCATGGCGGAGAGTGTCACCTTCAGAGCTCGATGGGAGAAACAACGGGAGGCAGAGTCAATTAAATGTGAGTACCTGGGATCCTCAGAAGGTCCAAATTGAGAAGCTCGAAAACGGATCCTGAAGCCAACTGGAGTCAGTTGGCGGCGGAGACACGTTCCAAGGAAGGATATATGGCTGTAATAGTGGGTCTGGGTCAAAATATGATCAAAAAGTTGAAGGGCCGAAGGAATTATAGATGGGGAGCAGCGAGAGAGGGTTTCACTGAACTCCCGTCGAAGAGAAGATTGAAACTTCTTCAGTGTAGGCATCACTGGCAGAGGCTTCGCAGTAGAATTTAAAGAGCAAACACGAGGAAATCTGCAGATGCTGGAAATTCAAACAACAACTCACACAAAATGCTGGTGGAACACAGCAGGCCAGGCAGCATCTATAGGGAGAAGCGCTGTTGACGTTTGGGGCCGAGACCCTTCGTCAGGACTAACCGAAAGGAAAGATAGTAAGAGATTTGAAAGTAGTGGGGGGAGGGGAAAACGCAAAATGATAGGAGAAGACTGGAGGGGGTGGTATGAAACTAAGAGCTGGAAAGGTGATCGGTGAAAGTGATACAGAACTGGAGAAGGAAAAGGATCATGGGACGGGAGGCCTCAGGAGAAAGAAAGGGTGGGGGGGGGGGGGGAACACCAGAGGGAGATGGAGAACAGGCAAACAACTGAATATGTCAGGGATGGGGTAAGAAGGGGAGGAGGGGCATTAACGGAAGTTAAAGAAGTCAATGTTCATGCCATCAGGTTGCAGGCTACCCAGCCGGTATATAAGGTGTTGTTCCTCCAACCTGAGTTTGGATTCATTTTGACAATAGAGGAGGCCATGGATAGGCATATCAGAATGGGAATGGGACATGGAATTAAAATGTGTGGCCACTCGAAGATCCTGCTTTTTCTGGCGGATCGAGCGTAGGTGTTCAGCGAAACGGTCTCCCAGTCTGCGTCGGTCTCACCAATATATAAAAAGCCACACCGGGAGCACCGGACTCAGTATGCCACACCAGCCAACTCACAGGTGAAGTGTCGCCTCACCTGGAAGGACTGTTTGGGACCCTGAATGGTGGTGAGGGAGGAAGTGTAAGGGCAGGTGTAGCACTTGTTCCGTCAATGTGCACAGTCTTTTTTCCCAAGGATGGGGATACAAGATCTCGAGGCTATGGATTTAGTGTGAGAGAGGAGACATTTAATAGGAACCAGAGGGGCAACTTTTTCACCTAGACAGTGGTCATTATATGAAGTGGGCTGCCAGAGGAAGTGGCTGAGGCAGGTATGCTAACATAATTTAAAAGGCTCTTAGACATGGATAAGAAAGGTTGAGGGGGATACAGGCCAAAACTAGGCAAGTAGGCAGGTGGAACCAACTTAGATGGAATTCTGTCTGGTTAACAATTTGAGCCAAGGGTCCTGTTTCCATACTCTATGACTCTACAATCTCCAAGACTTATTTTTCCTAGCCATTTCAGGAACAATACATTGATATGCTATCACCATGTCTTGTGTTTCATTCAGGCTCAGTTCTCCCGGGAAAGTTGCAATCTGTGCTTGTGCTTTCACTAGCTGGGCACTTGAGAGTAATTGGGAATCATCTGTTCTTCTGACTCTGAGCAATCTCTGGTTGAGAACAACGATTCCTGAGGCACAGGAGGGATGCACTCACATCAAAATCTCAGAGGAAAATGTTATAATAAGGACATTAAGTTGAGAAAGAACTTACTCAGACCATGAGGTGCTTTGATTACTTGAATGAGTAACTTTTTTTTAAGCTTCAGTAATCTCCGTATTGGGAAACCAAGGAGTGGGGAAATCAGTAGCAATGACAATGGATGATAAAGTTTAACCCCAAGCATCAATGCAAAAATTGTATATTCAGCTTACAGCTTTTTCAAACTGGGCATAGTTTCATTTTCGAAGTTGCCTGATACACCTGATCTGATTTGTGTTCCGGGAGATAAATGCACTGGAGATATTACTGTTTCATGGTTGAAAGAGGGCAGCAGGAGGGTGCAGACTTTAGATTAGATTTAAAATATCCATCACCTGAATATCAACCACTTGTATGACAATAGACAATAGGTGCAGAAGTAGACCATTCGGCCCTTCGAGCCTGCACCACCATTCTGAGATCATGGCTGATCATCTACTACCAATACCCGGTTCCTGCCTTGTCCCCATATCCCTTGATTCCTCTATCCATAAGATACCTATCTAGCTCCTTATGTGCACAGAACAAGCAGTAAGTTCCTATCTCTAATGTAATAGACACTATTGTATACTTGATGCTATGGTAAAGACAACCATTCACTGACATTGTCCTGACCGGTGGCAACAGTCTACATGCCTCTAAAACTAACACAGGATTTAGCCTTTATTTCAGTCAAAGACTGAAACAATGGGTTATGTGTTTGATTGGTTGTTCTGATATTCAATGTAGACTCGGTCCGCCAGAAAAAGCAGGATCTCCCAGTGGCCACACATTTTAATTCCACATCCCATTCCCATTCTGATATGTCTATCCATGGCCTCCTCTATTGTCAAAATGAATCCAAACTCAGGTTGGAGGAATAACACCTTATATACCGACTGGGTAGCCTCCAACCTGATGGCATGAACATTGACTTCTCTAACTTCCGTTAATGCCCCTCCTCCCCTTTTTACCCCATCCCTGACATATTTAGTTGTTTGCCTGTTCTCCATCTCCCTCTGGTGCTCCCCCCCCTTTCTTTCTCCTGAGGCCTCCCATCCCAGGATCCTTTCCCTTCTCCAGCTCTGTATCACTTTTGCCAATCACCTTTCCAGCTCTTAGCTTTATCCCTCCCCCGTCTTCTCCTATCATTTCGCATTTCCCCCTCCCCCCACTACTTTCAAATCTCTTACTACCTTTCCTATCAGTTACTCCTGAAGAAGGGTCTCGGCCCCAAACGTCAACAGCGCTTCTCCCTATAGATGCTGCCTGGCCTGCTGTGTTCCACCAGCATTTTGTGTGTGTTGTTGTTTGAATTTCCAGCATCTGCAGATTTCCTCGTGTTTTCAATGTAGACTTGATGGGCTGAACACCAATTTCTGGTTGTATATTGTATACATTCCTTTGATATTAAATGGAACTACTGAACTATATGGCATCCTGTTCTATGTTCTGCTTGTCCATGTCTTTCATGTTTCATAAACAGCATCAGCAATCTAATTAGACATACGTTACTTCTATTCATAGAATCATAGAGATGACTTTGGCTGCCCATCACAGCAGCCATCCTCGCTTTCCCTTTCAGTATTTCATTAAAGCCGATCGCCTTAACATTTCCCTGAACCACTCTGCCACCCAGCTTCTAGCTTCTTTCCTACAGCCAAATATGATGGAACATTTACTCTTTTGGTATTAGCGTTGATTCATTATTGTCACATGTACGGATATACAGTGAAAATCTTTCACAGACAGATTATGCCATACATAAATACATCAAGACAGTAAAATATAGAATGCAGAATATATTGTTGCATCTACAGAGAAAATGCAATGTATTTAAACCTCCCACCATCCAAGGATCTAAATTGTCCTTGCAGATGGACCAGTAATTGACTTGCACTTTGTCTTATAGACCTTGCAGCATCCGTGCTGTGGTGTTTTCTACAATGGAAAGAACAAAGACAGATTGAGTGATTGCTCTGAGAGGCACCTCCATTCAGTCTATTAGAGTGACTTTGAGCTTCTAGTTGTCTGTGACTTTCATTTTCCATCCATTCTCAACTCTGTCTGTATCTCCTGCACTGTTCCAGCAGAGCCAGATGATACAGTTGTAGAGTCACAGAGAAGTACAGCACAGAAACAGGCCATTTGGCCCATCTAGTCCATGCCAAAACCAGTTAAACTGCTTACTCCCATCGACCTGCACCGGGACCATAGCCCTCCATATCCCTACTATCCATGTACCTATCCAAACTTCTCTTAAACATTGAATTCAAGCTCTCAAGCGCCACTTGCGCTAGCAGTTCATTCTACACTCTCACAACCCTCTGAGTGAAGAAATTTCCCCTCATGTTCCCCTTAAACCTCTCACCTTTCACCCTTAACCCATGACCACTGGTTGTAGTTCCACCCACCCTCAGTGGAAAAATCCTGTTTGCAGTTACCCTAACTAAACCCATCATATTATTACATACCTAACTTGAGAAATATCGCCTCATTTTCCACTGGACATGTTGCAGCTTGCAGCACTCAACAGCAAATTCAACAGGCAATTCATCTTATCCGTTTGTATCTGAATTGGTCAGGGCATGAAGTGTTATGAGGAGGAGGAAGGAGATCGGGGCTGAGAGGGAAATGGATCAGCCATGATGAACGGGAGGAGCAGACTCGATGAGCCAAATGGCCTTATTCCGCTCCTGTCACATGGTCTTATGAATGGCTCAGCTGCTGTAAGTTTATGCATCTTCTTTCTCTACAGACACGACCTACTTCCAGCATTTTCCTTTTGGATCCAGGTTTCAGCAACAACTCTGACTCGCAAAAGTTATGCTGATAATGTAAGAACAACCAGGTTTATCTCATCTCATTACTACCATTGAGTGGGGGGAGGGGAGGGAAGTACAATAATGAAAATCCACACTCGAACAATTTAGAAACGGCTTCTTCCCGCAGTCATAAACTTCTGAATCGTCCGTAAAGTTATGAACATTATCACATTATTCCTATTTTTGAATGATTTATTTTTGTAATTTTTGATTTTTTTTTGCTCAGTACTGCTGCAGCAAAATAACAAATTTGATGTTGCTTATGACAGTGATAATGAATCTTATTCTGATCCTCAGAAGCTTTCAGAAAGGAGTTGTCTGTTGAAACATAGCACGGGGCTAGTTTGTTCAATAAGGAGTGAATACCTGCAACAGATCTAACGCTGAATTTCACCCTCGCCTGAGTAAGCAGCCCTTCAGCCCTTAAAGTTCTGAAGTTTTAAAATTTTTTATCCACAGTCAGAGTGCATTTTATTGTAAATGCATATTTCACTTGAACTAACTTCATGCCTGAGATCTCATTGATGTAAGTGTACATCATTGCAACTATTGAAGTAGTGCTTAATCATTTGGAAGGTAAGTCAAATTTATATCATGGCCAGTTGTATCAAATAGCTGACACTGATGCAGGAAGCCAAGACGTCCTGCTTACTCTGGCAAGAGTGAAATTCAGCATTAGATATGTAGCAGGTATTCACTCTCAACAATAATGATCAGTTAGACACAGAGAGAATCTGTATTAACAGACAATTATCTTTATTAGTTTAGTATGTAAATTAAACAAACTAAACTGATGTGTGTACATCTACCAGGTTTCTCTGACCTTCCCTAAACAGTCAAAAATAGAAAAGGAAATACCTGGAAACTGGAGTCCATGCTGGGCAGGTGTTCCACTTGATCCTGATGTAAGCACCATGTTTCTGTTACCTTCGGTTCTCAATGTACTTTCCTTTATCTCACTCATGTTTTCTCAGACCAAGGATAGCAAGTCCTTCTCTTTTTGTCACCTTGCGTCAGTGCTGCCTTTTTGACAACTCCCTCTAATTTTCACTTATTCCAAGTTGTGGAGTTTTACCCTTTCCTCAATCTACCTGGCTGGTTCAAAGGGTTTTACTTCTTCAAAGCCTGTCACGTCCAGTGAATGGGTGCAAACGTGTGGTTCCGCTATCTCTGTCCCGTCCAAGATATGGATGTTCTGATTCCATTTATTTTGCATTGATCCTTTTATTCATCTTTCAATATTCCTTCTATTTCCTCTCACTTTTAGTTTGTACATTTTCTCTAAATGATTATGCTGATCACGTAAACTGGCATTTGATCTTTACTCAAGCATTTTGTGCTCTCACATGTTCATCCTTGGCTCTTCCCACTTGTCAACTCTATTTTGTGGTTTCTATTGATAATATGTTAGAGCTCATTCCTTCTCAGGATTGATCAAATTTCAGTGATCTCTTTCTGTCTGCTTGTATCTGCATGCCTGCTTGTGCTTTCTTTGAATCTTTAGCCTGTGTTATCCTGGGCCAATTTACACACAGAGGGTGACTCAAATTCAGGTTACTTTGTTGACATAGTCACTCAATGGCCATTTTATTAAGTTCACCAGCACACATGCTCATTAATGGTAATATCTAATCAGCCAATCATGTGGTTATGCAACTCAATGCAAAAAAGCTTCAGACATGGTCAAGAGATTCAATTGTTGTTCAGATCAAATATCAGAATAGGGAAGAAATGATATCTAATTGATCTTGACTGGTGTAAGGGAAGAGTTAAGTGTGATTCTTCCTCAGTATTGTAAATGCTAAAACAAAATGGAAGTCTGTAAGACAAAATGGTCCTAGCATGGAGTGGGATTGTTTCGAGAAAATCAAGGCAGTACATCTGCAGCCATAATTGTGGAAAGTGGTGAAAAACACGTTTGTCTGAGCTGAATGTCGTAAGAGATAAGGTTGGGGGAGGTGCGGCTGGTACCACCAAATGATGGAAAAGTGCCAGTGTAAGAGGTTATGAAGATGCACTTTCTTTATGCAAGTGTGAGAGTTTTGTCTTAGGTCAAGTCATGGCTGGTGCTAGTGAAGAAGATAAGAGATGGAGAGGAAGAGAAAGAAAGGGAGGAAGAAGGAGAAGGGGAGAGAGAGAGAGAGAGAGAGAGAGAGAGAGAGGAGTTGGAAGAAGAAGAAGAAACAGGTTGTGTATAAGATTGTCAGATCTGTCACTCCCCTCCAATATTGCAGAGATCGATTTCTTTAGTGGATGGTAAGTATTATTTTGATTTCTGTACTGCTACTACTGTCAACTTTTGTTTTACTTTCTGTATTGGATTTGTTCCAGTTCTAATAATTGTGTTTTCTTGTGGCTTTGAATACATATGCAGTGGCTCCTCTGTTTGTAAATACATATGTGAATACTCCGTGCTTAATGAGAAACAGACACATAATGCATCTTAAAATGATTTTCAATGCAAAATTGGGATATGATGATCAAGATGGTGCCATTAGGGCATGAGTGTTTGCTTGCAGCTCTGATAGGGATCATCAAAAGTTTCCATTTAGGATGTCTGCAGCTGAAATCCACAGTCACAGCCATGAGTACTTCAGTACACAGCATCGTTTTAAGATTTTTTAAAAAATCTATCAATACACAAAATTGAAGATCCTCAAATAGCCAACTCAGTTTGCAAGTGCAGTTCCCCTTTAAGAAAGCAGAAGCGGGGGCTGCCTCACTGGTTTACAAGTTTGCCTGAAATGTAAAGGCTTTAGACTTCCATTTCTGACTATTCTGCTGGCAAATGTACAGACTTGTTAAAATAAAATTGAAGGCCTCAGAGCTGGATTGCTGATTCAGAAGGATATCAGGGACTGCTGTGTAGTTTGCTTCTAGGAAACATGGCTCATACCCGTCAATTCAGTTCAATGTCTTCACCATTCTCTGCAAAGACAGGGCAGCTCAGTCTCTTCAAGGCAGAGGAGGTGGAGTATGCTTTATGATTAACTTATCATTATGCTCAAACATGTTTTGTCTCAGTCCTGCTCACCCGAGCTGAAATATGTAGCAGTCAAATATGGTCTATTTTATTTGCTGAGGGAGTTTTTTGGCCATCATCCAGGTAGCAGTGTATATTCCATCTCAGGCCAATGTCAGGTAGATTCTGCAGGAGTGAGTAACTTAATCAGCAGGCATGAAACTGCACCTTCTCTATCATTGCAGGGGATTTCAACAAGGCCAAGAAGTCTCTGAACAACTATCACCAACATAACCAGAGGAACCAGAGGAGACAACACACTTGACCAATGTTATACCACCATCAAGAATGCTTACTGTGCCACCCCACGTCCACACTTTGGAGAGTCCAATCACCTGGCTCTAACTCTACTCCCAGCATATAGGCAGAGACTAAAGACTGCAGCACCAGTGGTAAGGAGGTATGGTCAAGGGAGGTGGAAGAGTGCTTAAAGGACTGCTTTGAGTTGGTGGTCCAGAAAATACTTAGGGATTCAGATGCAAGTGTGAATGAATAAACCAAAGTTGTCACTGACTTCATCGAAACCTGTGTGTGCCTTCGAGAACATACCAGATATACTCAAATCAAAAGCTGTGGATGAACTACGAGACTCATAGTCTACTGAGGGCATGGTCTGTGACATTCAGGACTGGTGATCTAGAACTATGCGAGAAATCTAGGTTTGACCTATGTTAAGCTATCTTAACAGCAAAAAGAACAATTCTGATTGAGGTTAGGGACAGAATCGGATGTACATCATCTCTAACAGGCTTTGCGGGCCATTACTTCCTACAAAGTGAAACCGAACATCATGAATGACAGTGATGCTTCACTCCCAGATGAGCTCAATGCCTCTTGTGCCTGCTTTTAAAAGGAGAATAAAACTACATCTATGTGAATCACTGCAGCATCCAGTGATCCTGTGATCTCTGTCTCAGAGGCCGATGCCAGAACATTTTTCTAGAGGGTGAACCCTCGCAAGGCATCAGGCCCTGATGATGTTCCTGGTAAGCGGTGCCAACTGACCGGTGGGCGTATTCAAAGACATATTCAATCAACAAATTCACTGCTGCAGTCAGCGGTTCCCACCTGCTTCAAAAGGGTGACAATCGTACCAGTACCCAAGATGAGCAGGGAGAACTGCCTTACTGACTATCACCCAGTGACACTCACATCTACTGTGACTAAGTGCTTTGAGAGGTTGGTCGGCTAGAATCCAATCCTGCCTCAACAAGGACCTGGACACACTGCTACTTGCCTATCACCACAAAAGGTCTACAGTGTCCATTCTCAGTGGCTCGCCTTGGAACAGCTGAACAATCAGGCTGGCTGTTTATGAGAGGTTACTGTATATTCACTACAGCTCAGCATTCAATACAATCATACCCACAGTCGTACTCAAAAAGCTCCAGAATTTAGACATCTGTACCTCCCTCTGCAACTGGATCCTTGACTTGATCACCAGGAGACCACAGTCTTTGCAGATCAGAAATAACATGTCCTCCTCGCTGACAATCAACACTGGCGCACCTCAAGCTGCAGAAGATAGTGAACGTAGCCCAGCACATCACACAAACCAATCTTCCATCCTTGGACTCACTTTACACCGCACACTGTTGGAGCAGTGCTGCCAGGATAATCAAGGACACGACCCACCCAGCCAACACACTTTTTGTCCCTCTTCCCTCCGGGAGAATGTTCAGGAGCTTGAAGATCCGTACGGCCAGATTTGGGAACAGCTTCTTTCCAACTGTGATAAGACTGCTAAATGGATCCTGACCCGGATCTGGGCTGTACGTTCAAAATATCCGGACCTGACTTGCACTACCTAACTTTCCCTTTTCTATTTTCTAATTATGATTTATAATTTAAATTTTTATTATATTTACTTCGATTTGTACTCCAGGGAGCATGAAGCGCAGAATCAAATATCGCTGTGATGATCATACGCTCTAGTATCAATTGTTTGGTGACAATAAAGTAAAGTAAAGGATGTGTGCCTAGCCCACTGCTCTACTTTCTCTAGAGCCACAGCTGTTTCATTGTGTTCAGCTAAAACGTCAGGGATAAGTTTGTCGATGACATAACTATTGTTGACAGAATTTGAGATGATGACAAGGAGGTGTACAGGAATGAGATAGGTGAGCTAGTTGAGTGGTGTCACAGCAATAACCCTGCAATCAATGTCAGTAAGAACAGGGAATTGATTGTGGATTTCAGGAAGGATAAGTTGAGGGGTCAAAAGTGGAAAGAAGATTCCAGTTCCGGGGTGTCAGTCTGCAGAAGTTTGTGAGAATCCTCATGGACAAGCTGAATCTTCTCAGGCACCTAGTAAAGCGCATATGCTGATGTGCTTTCTTGATCCCTGCATAAGAGTAAAGGACAAGGAGATACTTTTGGTGATATGGATGCCAAGGAACTTGAAGCAGTTAATCATCTCTGCAGCAACTCCATTGACAAGGAATTACTGAATTGCTCTAATAGAATCCTTATGCAGATCTACAGTAAATTGGTAAATTGGTTTATTATTGTCACATGTACCAAGATACTTAGAAAATATTTATTTTACATGCCATCCATACCAACTATTACATTATACAGTACATTGAGGTAGTACAAGGAAAAACAAGACAAGACAGTTAAGATCAAGTGCAGTGCATGCAGACATTAAGGTATAACACCATTACAAAGTAAACTTTGAGGTTAAAAAATCCACCTTATTGATGTAATCCTCTCACCAGGACTGTATACAAAATTGGCTCAGTCGCTAACTCTACTATCAGCCACGTGACTCAGTAGTGAGAAGGCCACCTTCCATAAGCAACAGATATGTAGGGTTGGTATGATTTGGGTCCAACCAAACAGGAAAATTGGAATGTTCCAGGGTGGGATGTGAATTGATGTGAATGCTGTGTAAGTACTGCCACATGCAGAGTTATCCTTTGCCAGAAAAATAACAGATCAGACACTGGCAGGAAATTGCAAAGGAAATATATTTACCAATTTTCCAACTTTAGCAAACAGTTAACAGAAAAAGAAAAGAAAAATAAAAGGGCCTAAATTCAACAATCCTAAATGTGCACATAAACATTGGAGCTCATTTCTGGAGTAGTCGGGCGTATCACTTTACTCACATGTTGAACCTACATTATGTATGAAGACCACCTTGAACAAACTGGCTATCTCAGGAGTATTGGCACTTCCTCCTTTGAGCCATTCACCTGCACAAAACACTTCTTATAACGGGGTCTCTCCTTCAAGCGGGACTCTGTGAATATCTTCCCTTGTGTCCCGCTCTGCAGCTCCTCCCTAAAGATCCCAAACCAGACTATTGTCCAGAAATCTGATTCCACAGCAAAATGTTACAACACGTTACCAGCCAGTCCTGATTGGCTAACACAACATTCCAAAGTTGGACAAATGGCTCCTTATCCTTAGCTGAAGCCAAAACACTAGTCTGTGAAGCTTACTAACAGGACTCACTACATTTACAGAAACTGCTAAACTAAAAATACCTCACAGCATAGCAGTAGAAATCTTAACCAGGACATTACATTGTTCTAAGGGACAATTCAATAATCTTATAACAGTGGAATAGGAGCTGCTCTTGAGCCTGGTTTCAGTCTCTGTTATCTCCTTTCCAATGGGAAGGAGAAGAAGACAGAATATCTAAGATACGTGGGGCCTTTGACAAAATTGGCTGTTCTATTGTGGCAGCACATTCAGATTCCATGGAGGGATGGTTGGTTTCCTAATGGGCTGGGCATTTTCCAAAATTCTTTGCAGTTTCTTGTGGTCTCTGCAGAGCAGTTTCCATGCCAAGTCATGCTACATCTGAAAGGAATGCTTTCTACAGTAAAATTTTCTAAGGGTCAAAGGGAACATACCAAATTTCTTTGTCCTTCAAAGGAATTGGAGCTGATGGTGAGCTTTCTTGGCCAACAAAGACTGTTGGGGAGATGTTCACACCTCAGAACTTGAAGCTCCCAACCCTCTCAACCGCCTTCCTAATGTCAAAGATATTTATTTTGCTGACATTGAGAGAAAGATTGTAGGGCAGAATGGTCAAAGAGCAGAATATATCACAGTCTAATCATTGGGAGAAACAAATGTTCGATGTAAAACCAAGTAGAGAGAATGCCAGAATACCCAGGGAAAACACACTCAGTCTTAGAGAGAACTTACAGACTCTACACAAGGAGAACCGAATTAAACCAGATTTGTTGGTGCTATGAGATAGCAGTCTGTTGGCTTCATTACTTGTAGTAATTGATAGCTCTCTCACTATCTCTACACTTTAACTTCCTTGGAGTTATCATTTCAGAAGACCTGTCCTAGGCCCAACACGAACGTGCCATTACGAAGGAAGCATGGCAGCCCCTGTGCTTCCTTGGAAGTTTGTGAAGATTCAACATGACATCCAAAACTTTGACAAGCTTCTATAGGGGTGAGGTGGAGATTTTATTGACTGGTTGCATCAAGACTTAGTATAGAAGCACCAATGCCCTTGAAAGGAAAATCAGACAGAAACTCTCTGACGTATCTATGGAAGAGGCTGCTGTTTCCACATTGGTCTCATTAGTCACTCAGAATTCATAGAACCAGATGGAAGTAAGTCATCCAAAATCCTCAGAAAATGTCAAAGAGGATCATAGGGAATACAGGTGACTACAGATTGCTACATGGAGATTTGAAATGTATTTATCATCTGAATGAAAAACACAGGTGAGTTTGAATTCAGGGTACTTCATGTTTAATAAGTATCAAATTATGTCAGATTGACATGCAGCTACGTGGGGCAGGTGAGTTAGACAGTTACAGAGTTCATTTATGAGTCAAGGGGAACAGGAAGCTTTATGCATTGACACAAACTGTGTAACTCAAGTGTGAATTTATTTTAGAGAGATAAGTGAGACAACTTCAGCTTCACTGTGCCACTGTGCCAGTACTGTGAGATTTCATTATGAAGTTCCCAGCTGTCAAACGTTAATGAAAGCAAAGACTATGTCAACTTAGGATATAACCTTTGTCTGATTCCCTGTTTCCCCCATTTCCCAGCGCCAGAGTGAACTGGAGTAGACATCGTATCTCAGAGCAATCAGCTTCCAATCTCTCCCACAGTAACAACATCCAACAGATTTCTGCTCTCATAGAGGGAGGCCATAAAATTGTTCTAAGTCATTTTATTGTGTAATTCATGCAGATCATCTCCATTATGTTAGGGGACACAGTTGAAAAATGAATCAGTGTTCCTAGTAGCAAGAAATAAAACATCTAAGGTGGATTTCCTGAACTACTTGCAATATTTTGACTGTGGCAGCTGCTTGACAGAGTACATTGAAAACACTAATCACTTATTCTAGTGACTGCATCTTTGACTGACATTAATACACAAACACTTTACAAACTTGAACATTTGTTCTTGTTGATATAAAACACAGAATTGTGGCAACATACAGCACAGGACTGGACACTTTTTCTTAAGTTTCCCTTTAATAATAAATTAGTCACTAAAACTGACCACAACAGATATGTTTGTTCAAAAGTTCTAAGTAAAATTTATTATCAGAGTACATACATGTCACCACATACAACACTGAGATTCTTTACCAAATCTATAGAACAGTAACTGTAAATAATGGACAACAAACCGTGTTACTGCATATAAATAGCAATAAATAACACACATGCAATAACAAGATAAAAGAGTCCTTAATGAGTGTAGTTATCTACATTCGTTCAAGAGCCTGACAGATGAGGAATAGTAACTGTTGTTGAACCTGATGGTGTGAGTCCTGAGGCTCTTGAACCTTCTACCTGACAGCAGCAAGAAAAGAACATGGCTTGGGTGGTGAGGATCTTTGATGGTGGATGCTGTTTTTCTACAGCAACTTTTCATGTAGACGCGCTCAATGGATGGGAGGGTTTTACCCATGATGCACTGAGCTGAATCCATTACCTTTTATGGGATTTTCCGCTCAAAGGCATTGGTGCTTCCATACTAGGCCCTGATGCAGCCAACAGAAGGCACACAGGAATAAGATTGTTCATTCTTACAATAGTTTAATTAACAATTAAATTATATTGTTAATGATGTAAATTATTCACACTGAAGCTTTGAAATTTATTTTGAAGAGGAGGGTAGGATAGTACATGGACTGCTGAATCTCCCCCGTAATTAATAAAGTGAAATGATCACTAAGGTACTCATACTGTAAGGGAGAAGTAAATACTTTGTAAGTAAAGATGAAAGCATGTGGCATACCTTGCCTTCATTGACCATGACCATAGAAATGGTCCTAACCAAATGCTTCACAGATTAGTATGGCAACTGCTCTTTCCATGACCTCAAAAAAACTCTATGGCCTCTGTGTATTTCTCACTGCCTCAGTAAAGCGGCCAGCATAATCAAAGAACCCACTTGCCTCAGATATGCTGTATTCATCACCTCCCATTGGACAGAGGACATGAAAGTCTGAAAGCTGATAGCATCAGGTCCAAGAATAGTTTCTATCATATAGTTATAAGACAAGGTAGACTGTGAAGTCAAGATCTATCTTATTGTTCCCTAGTACAATCAGATGGATCTTGACCTCACAATCTAACTTGTTATAAACTTGCACCTTTTTACTTCCGGGGCGCCTGGACATGACTCGAGTGGCAGCAGCACTCTCAATAGATACGATTAAATATTCCTGTTACAGACTGTACAGCTAAAAAGCGCATCTGCTTCCAAGGTCAGTACAGTCAACAAAGATGTCTTAATGCGTTTAAAAGAACGATCGCTCCTTAAAGCCGATGGAAGCAACACTGATTGTGGTCGGAAGTGCCCACATAGGACACCTCAGAGGAAGCGCAGGTGTAGAGCAGGTTACAAGTGCGTTTAAGGAAACGGGGTCTTAAACTCCCTATACCGACTGTCTTGCTGGCGAATGTTAAGTCTCTAGTGAATAAAATCGATGATCTCAGAGCTAGGGTGCTGAATCAGAGGGACATTAGGACCGCCTGTGTCCTTTGTTTCATGGAATCCTGGTTAACCCCTTCTAAACTGGAGGCAGCGATTCAGATCGACGGATCTACTATACACCATCAGGATAGATCTATAGAGTCTCTCAAAAGCAGAGGTGGAGGAGTATACCTCATGATCAACTCTTCTTGGTGCACAAATATATCAGTGCTGTCCCAATTCTGCTCACCGGACCTGGAATATCTAGCAGTAAAGTGCTGTCCTTTTTACCTACCATGGGAGTTCTCTGGGGTCATTTTGGTAGTAGTTTACTTTCCACCTCAGGCCAATATCAAACAGGCTTTAGATTATCTGAGCAATGGGATCAACATGCACGAAACCGCGCACCCTAACACCTTCACCATCATTTTGGGAGATTTTAACCAGGCTAGTCTGAAAAAAATCACTAAGCAATTACCATCAACAGATCACTTGCAATACCAGAGGAAACAACACACTACACCACCAACAAAAAATGCCTACCATGCTATTCCACACACTCACTTTGGGAAGTCCGATCACCTGGCTGTACTTCTACTCCTTGAGTACAGGCAGAGACCGAAGACTGCAGCACCAGCAGTGAGGACCAAGAAGGTATGGATGGACAAGGGAAGCACAGGAGCACCTGCAGGACTGCTTTGTATCGATGGACTGGACTGTATTCAGGGATTCATCTTCAAACCTGGATAAGTATGCTCCAGTTGTTACTGACTTCATTAAAACCTGTGTGGATGAGTGTGTGCCCACAAAGGTTTGCAGTGAATTCCCAAACCAAAATCCATGGATGAAACAAGAGGTACGTCGTCTGCTGAAGGCTAGATCTGTGGCATTCGTGTCTGACAACCCAGGTCTGTACCAGAAAACCAGATATGATTTGCAGAGGACTATTTCAAGGGTGAAGAGTCAATTTTGTAAGAGGTTAGAGGTGATTTTCAATGCATGGCAAGTCTGGCAGAGTCTGCAAGACTTTACTTCCTACAAAGCGAAACTCAATATCATGAATGGCAGCGATGCTTCACTACCGGATGAACTCAACGCATCCATGCACGCTTTGAATGGCAGATCACAACTACAGCTATGAAGATCCCTGCTGCACCTGATGACTCTGTGATCTCCATCTCAGAGGCTGATGTTAGGCTGTCTTTAAAGAGAGTGAACCCTCGCAAGACGGAAGGTCCCAATTGAGTACGTGGTAAGGCTTTGAAAACCTGTGCCAACCAACTAGCGGGAGTATTCAAGGACATTTTCAACCTCTCACTGCTATGAGCAGAAGGTCTCACTTGATTCAAAAGTGCAACAATTATACCAGTGCCGAAACAGAATAATGTGAGCTGCCTTAATGACTATAGCCCGGTAGCACTCACATCGACAGTGATGAAATGCTTTGAGAGGTTGGTCATCACTAGACTCAACTCCTGCCTCAGCAAGAACCTGGACACATTGCAATTTGCCTATCGCCAGAATAGGTCAACAGCAGATGCAATCTCAATGGCTCTCTACACTGCTTTAGACCACCTGGACAACACAAGCACCTACGTCAGGATGCTGTTCATCGACTATAGCTCATCATTTAATACCATCATTGCCACAATCCTGATTGAGAAGTTGCAGAACCTGGGCCTCTGTACCTCCCTCTGCAATTGCATCCTTGACTTCCTAACCAGAAGTCCACAGTTTGGGTGGATTGGTGATAACATCTCCTCACTAACAATCAACATTGGTGCACCTCAGGGGTGTGTGCTTAGCCCACTGCTCTATGTGTATACTGCTCTTTGTATACGCATGACTGTGTGCCTAGGCATAGCTCAAATACCATCTATAAAACTGCTGATGATACAAACATTATTGGTAGAATCTTAGGTGTGATGAGAGGGCGTACAGGAGTGAGATATGCCAACTAGTGGAGTGGTGCCGTAGCAACAACCTGGCACTCAACGTGAGTAAGATTAAAGAGCTGATTGTGGACTTCACGAAGGGTAAGACGAAGGAACACATACCAATCCTCATAGAGGGATCAGAAGTGGAGAGAATGAGCAGTTTCAAGTTTCTGGATGTCAAGATCACTGAGGATCTAACCTGATCCCAACATATTGATGTAGTTATAAAGAAGGCAAGACAGCGACTATACTTCATTAGGACTGTGAAGAGATTTGGTATATCAACAAATACACTCAAAAACTTATATAGTTGTACAGTGGAGAGCATTCTGACATGCTACATCACTGACTGGTATGGAGGGGCTACTGCACAGGACCGAAAGAAGCTGCAGTGGGATGTAAATCTAGTCAGCTCCATCTTGGGTACTAGCCTCGAAAGTACCCAGGTCATCTTCAGGGAGCGATGTCTCAGAAAGGCAGTGTCCATTATTAAGGACCTCCAGCACCCAGGTCATGCCCTTTTCTCACTGTTACCATCAGGTAGGAGGTACAGAAGCCTGAAGGCACACACTCTGCCATCCGATTCCTAAATGGACATTCAATCTTTGGACACTACCTTACTTTTTTTTAATATACAGTATTTCTGTTTTTGCATGTTTTTTAAAATCTATTCAATATAGGTATAGTGTAATTGATTTACATGTTTATTTATTATTATTTTTATATTATTTATTTAATTTTCTCTGCTAGGTTATGTAATACATCGAACTGCTGCTGCTAAGTTAACAAATTTCATGCCACATGCCGGTGATAATTAACCTGATTCTGACCTTATTGTCCACCTGCACTGCATTTTCTCTGTAATTGAAACACTTCATTCTGCATTCTGTTATCTTGTACTACCTCAATGCACTGTTATAATCAATTGATATATATTTGAAGAATATGCTACTCGAGCTTTTTTGTCTTTAACTCAACAAAAGAAAACCAATTTCAACAAAAATAAACCAATTTACTTATTTAACTTACTAATTTAAAATAAGTACAAGAGTTGATACATGATTCTCTCGGCTAGACCAGACGTGGAGAAACGTGTGCAGTTCTGATCATCATATGACAGGAAGGATGTAATTTAGCTGGAGAGGATGCACAAGGATGTTGCTTGGACTGCAGAGATTTAGTTATAAGAGAGACTGGATAGGCAGGGAATGTGGACCAAAGGAAGCTGAGTAGTTAACATATGGAGTTTTCTATAATTATCAAGGGTATAATTAGGATATAGGCACAGTCTTTCCCCAGGATATGGTAGACCAAAACTTTGGGGGTAAGATTAAGGAAGAGATCTAAAGGAGACTTGAAAGGAAGATCTTACATATATACCACACTCTATGTGAAACAGATGAGGTGGTTGAGGCAGGTATAATTATAATGTTTAAGATACATTTGGACAGGTGCATTGATATGAAAGGTTTAGAGAACTATAGGCTAAACACAGACGAATAGGATTAGCTTGGTTAGGCACCTTGATTGACCTCGAAGTGTTGGACCAAACGGCCTGCTTCAGCCCTGTTTAACTATGAATCTATTGATAAGCAATCAAAGAAATAAAATAGGTATTAAAATTCACCCCAATTATGAGGATTCAGGGTTTCACACCAAACTGAGGGTGTGCAACTATCTGTGAGGAGAGGAAGTGTCTCCTCAGTCTATTCTCAGCAGAGTTAGTAAAATGACATGCTCATTTTCAAAATGTACAACATTCTAACAGGTTAGATGTCTTCCCAGGCCTGTGACCTAGAACCAGGCATCACAATCTTAGGATACCGAGAAAGACACTGAGATGAGAAAAAAAATCTTTCTTTAGATGATGGTGAACCCGTGGAATTTTCTGACATTAAAATTGTAAAGAAAAAAAACAAGTCTGAAGAAAGATCAAAACATTAGTAATGAGACAGATGATCAGCAGTGTCACAATGAAAGGTAAAGTAGATTTGTTGGGCCAAATAAACTATTCCTGCTTCTATTTTCCATAGCAACGAGGCCTTTTGCACACCGTGTCTATGTCAATCATCAAGCATCCATCTGATCCAACTTCATTCTTCCCAGAACCCCATTGATCCCCTCAGATTATATCAATAATTTATACAGCAGGGCAATTTACAGTGGCCAATTAGCCTATCAGCACACACATCTTTGGAATGTCAGAGCAAATCAAAGCGCATTGGAAGGTTAATTGACCACAGTAAGTTGTCCCTAGTGAGCATTTGAGCGCAGGATGAAAATTAGTAAAAATGTGAAACTAAAAAAGGGATTAAAGTAGGATTATCTGAAATAGCATTTGATGATTACCATTGACTCAGAGGGCTAAAGGCCCTGTTTCCTTGCTGTATCTCTCTATGGCTCTATGATTCTCTAAGGAAAACTAGGAGAGGCAGAATAAGAACCAGAATCCATTTTATTATCATTGACATATGAAATTTAATGTTTTGCAGCAGCCGCACAGAGCAAGACATAAAAGTTAATACAATTAACAAAAATAAATAAATAGAGTAAAAGATGAATAACGAGGTAGTGTTTGTGGTTATATGGACCATCCAGAAATCTGATGGCAGAGGTGAGTCAGCTATTCCTGAATTGTTGAGTGTGCAACCTTAGGCTCCTGGACCTCTTCCCTGACGATACTCACATGAAGGGGGCATGTCCTGGATGGTGAAGGTCTTCATTGAATGATATCGCCTTCTAAAGGAACATCCTTGTGAAGGTGTCCTTGATGTTGAGCAGGGTTATGGTTGTGATGCAAATGACTGAGTATTCAACACTCTGCAGTCTTTCTATCCTGTGCATTGAAACCTCCATAGCAGGCTTTGATGTAATCAGTCAGAATACTCTACCCCACATGTCTGCAGAAATTTTCAAGAGTATTGGTGACATACCAAATCTCGTCAAACACCTAATGGAGTAGAGGCACTGGTGTGTGCCTTCTTCAAGATTGCATCAATGTGCTGGACCTGGGATAGATCCTCTGAAATGTTGGCACCCCAGAATTTGAAGCTGCTCACACTTCCCATGGCTGATCCCTCAATGAGGTGACATGCAATAGAGAGCCCAGCGAGCCTCGTGCGATGAATGGGAACACGACGTCCCCAATATAAGCCTGCAATGTGAGAGCATCCAATTGGACTGAATTCACTCTCATTTGTTGTCAGCTAATAGGGACTTCATATCATTGGCTTATGTTGTGAAATTTGTTGTTTTGTGGCAGCAGGACATTGCAATACATAATAATAAAAATAATTAAAAACTATAAATTGCAATCTATGTGTGTGTGTGTGTGTTTGTGTTAAATCCTCTGCAATAGCCCCTCCATAGCTGATAGAGATGCAACCAGTTATAATCCTCTCCATGGTATAGCTGTAGAAATTTACAAGTGCCTTTGATCATATACCAAGTTTCTTCAGACTCCTAATGAAACATAGCCATTGCAATGCTTCCTTTGTACTTGCATCAATTTTGGGCCCAGGTTAGATATTCAGAGATGTTGACACCCAGGAACATGAAAGAATCTACCTTTTTCATAACTGTTCTCTTGATAAGGACTGGTGTGTGTTCCCTTGACTTCCCATTCCTGAAGCCCACAATCAATTCCTTGGTCTTACTGACGTTCAATACAAGGTGGCTGTTGTGACACCACTCAATCAGCTGATCTATCTCACTCCTTTATGCCTCCTTGTCACCATCTGAAATTCTACAAACAATAGTTGTGTCACCAGCAAATTTTTAGATGTTGATTGTGTAGTGTCTAGCCACACTGTTGTGAGTGTAGAGTGAATAAAGCAGTGGGCCAAACACACATCATTGAGGTGTGCTGGTGTTTATTGTCAGTGAGGAGAGGGTGTTATTTCCAATCTGCACAGAGAGTGTTTTTTCTGAGGGTTAGCTGGTGATAAGGTATGCATAATGATAACAACAAAGTTCTGGAGCAGAAAGCACAGTAAAGTAAAGGCTATTCAGAAAATTATGAGCTGTCCAAGATGGACGGAGTCTAATGGCAGTGGAATAAAGACCATGAAAAGCCATTAGCAACCTGACCATCACAGAGCAAGAGGTAAATTCATTAACCTTTATGGCAGATTGTTCACAGGAAGAGCCAGCTATCTAATTGAGCAGGAGGGCAGAGACAATTCAAAGAAGTTTCAGAACACTGCACTGACACTGCAGTGGTTCACAAAGAAGGTGAGCAACTAAAGGGTCAGTGTGAGATATTGTAACATGGTTACATTAAACAAGTCTCTCAAAGGTGATGCTGAAGATGAGGTTTCGCAATCATGATCCTTGGTATTTACAAAACTGATGAACAGACTGAATCAAGTGCAGATTCAGGTGAATACTTTGCAAGAGTAGAGCAGTGACATATGAAGGCAGTTCCAAGGCTCTGATAGTCCTCTGATGCATGTAACAGAAGAAATGGTCCTTCAAATGCCACTTCATACAGAGAAGCCAGAGTGACAGAACTGATGGGGAACATTTGCATCAGAGCCAAAAGCATTGGAAGTAAGTCTAAAAAGGAAAATCAGAGGATTGGATTTTGGGACAGGAGGAAAAGGAAAAGATCCACTGTCAGTGAGCGTCAGAAGTCCTTAATTCCCTATGTGTGATAGTCTAATGGAGAGGGTGGTAAAGAAGGAATACAAAATGCTTGTCTTCATTGGTCAGCATTTTGAGCACATCCTCAGAGTGGAAGGATGCCCCTTTAGAACTGAGAAGAGGAGGAATTTCTTTAGCTAGAAGGTGGTGAATCTGTGGAATTCATTACCAAAGAGAGCTGTGCAGCCAATTCATTGGGTATATTTAAAGAGGAGGTTGATAGGTTCTTGATTAGTCAGGGCATCAAAGGTTACAGGGCAAAAGCAGAATTGAAAGGGATAATCATTCCGCCATGATGGAATGATGGAGCAGACTCAATGGGCCCAATAGCCTATTCTGCTCCTGTGTCTTATGGTCTTATAAAAGTCAACAAGTCACAAGTTAGGCAAAATTTTAATTAGGCTGCTAGTGTGTGCAGTTTTGTTCCCACATAGGAAGGATCTGGAGCCATTGGAGAAGGTGCAGAAGAGGTTCACCAGAACTTCCCCTGGATTAGAGTGCTTCATCAATAAGGAAAGTTTGGACAAACTTGGATTGTTTCATCCGGAGCATCAGAGGCTGAAGGGTTAACTTGATAGAAGTATATATAATTATGGGAGACATTCATAGGATAGGTCATCAGAGCTTTTTCATAGTTTGGAAATATCAAATGCAAGGAGTGTAGGTTTAATGTGAGAGCAGGAAAGATGAAAGGAAATGCATGAGGCAGTGTTTTCACACAAAGAGTGGTGAGTGCCTGCCAGGGGATGTGGTAAGAGCAAATACATAGAACGCAGAACACTACAGGACCTTCAGCCCATGATGTCGTGCTGACCTCATATACAATAGCAACTTTTAACAGAGATTTGGACAGATGAATGAACAGACGGGGAAAAGAGATATCATATGCGGGAAGATGAGATTAGCTGGACTGTGCACCTTGATCAGCATAAACATGGTGGGCCAAAAGGCCTGTTCTGTGCTGTGCTGTTCTAAGTTCAAATGTGTTGTGAAACAATCACATTGATGAACATGGTAAGGAGAAACAAAATATGAGATGTTTGCAACAAAATTTGTGATATCCGGTATTTTCTCCAAAATAATATAGAATGACAATAGCAATTGCCAAGAAATATTGAATTAATGTGAATAATTAGTTATATACATGTGACAAAAAGAAGATGGTGATTAAGTTAATTATGTAATAATCAGAGTAATGGAATACTTGCTACTCGCCTGGATGAGTGCAGCTCCATCGACACTCGAGAAGCTTGACACCATCCAGTATGAGGCAGCCCACTTGAATGGTACCCCTTCCACAAGCATCCAATCCCTCCACCATCAACAAACACGATGCACTGCAAAAACACACCAAAGTTCCTAAGGCAGCACTTTCTAGAACCATGACCACTGCCATCTAAAAGGACAAGAACAGCAGATGCCTGGGAACACCACCACTTGGAAATCCCACTCTAAGTCACTCACCATCCTGACCCACTGTCTGAGTGAAAGCACCTACCACATTCCAAAATGCCCTCAAAGTCCATCTCAAGCAGATTGAATCTCTCCCAGGAGTATTGACCCTTGCACCTTGGAGCAATTCATCTGCACAAAACACTACTTGCAATGGAGACTCTCCTTCCAATGGCATTCTGTGACATCTTCCCCTATGTCCCACTCTGCAGCACCTGCCAAAAGACCACAAGCCAGGCTACTGTCCGTCAGAAATCTCTCTCCACCCTGCTCTCTCTGGAACCTTCTCCTGATCCTGATTGGCTGACACAGCATTCTAAGTTGAACAACATGGCTTCTTATCTCTAGCCAAAATCAAAACATTCTACCAGCAGGACACACAGCTTTTGCAGAAAACTGCTAAAATGAAATTTCTACAGCATAGCAGTAGAAATCTTAACCAAGGGCATTATACACCTTTTCCACCTATCACCTTACAGCTTCTTATTTCTCCTCTCCTCCACCCACCGTGCTTCACCTATTACCTTCATGCTTATAGTCCTTCCCCTTCCCCCACAATCTTATTCTGGCTTCTTCTCCCTTCCTTTCTACACAATCCGCAGCATGTAAATTTCCGCTTAACAACGGACTACGAAATTGCATTAATGATCTTCCGGTCTCATATTTGACAGTTAAATGCAGAGCAGTTTAGCGTGGCACTTTGAAGGGTCAACGACAAGGCCAAGGCCAGAAACGTGGCAGGAGAGGTGGGATTCAAACCAGGCTGAAGCGCAGGGAGCTGAGGGTTCCTCTGCCTGCCATCTTGTTAGTGAATGTACAGTTCCTGGAAAATGATATTGACAATCCCAGAGCGAGGCCGCTGTATCAGAGATAGATGTGGCAGATCTCAATTGTGTGGTGCATTGAGACTTGGTTAACAGTGAACGCGCCGGACGCAGCTATCTGACCAGAAGGCTTTACCATTTTCAAAATGGATCGAACCTTGAATTCTGGTAAGGAAAGAAGTGGCGGTGTAAGTCTTTTGGTCAATTCTCATTGGTGCACAGACATTGGGGTTGTGTTGACTTCTTGTTCCCCGGCCAGTTATAAGCAAGACGATACTGTCTGTAAACAAGAAACAGCCCATCCTGATGCATTTCAAATTATAGTCAGAGACTTTAACCAGTCCTGTTTGAAGAAAACCCTGCCCAGTTAGTGCCAACACATAAACTGTTGCACCAGGGATCTCAACACACTAGATCACTGCTATGCCATGATAAGGAATGCCTGTCATTCCCTCCCGAGACTGCATTTTGGCAGGTCAGATCAGTTGCTGTACTCCTGCTTCCTGCATACAAACAGAGCCTAAACAGTAAAGCTCTAGAGATCAAGACAAGCAAGAGGTGGCCGCGGGTGGTTACAGGATTGCCTTGAGTCAGTGGGCAGGGTCGTTTTCAACTCATCTAAGGACCTCAATGACTACACCAGGATCAATACAGACTTTATTAAAACAACTTTGGATGAGGGTGTACCCACAAAATCATTTAGGAATGATTCCCCAATCAGAAGCCCCGAACGAACAATGACATTTGGAACCTGCTGAGAGCCAGATCAGAGGCATTCAACTCTGGAGATCAAGAATACTACCAAAGGTGCAGTTATGATCTTCTGAAAGCCATCTCTTGGGGTAAGTGGAGATTCTTGACTAGACTGGAATCAACAAGGGATGTGGCAGGATTTGAATGCCATCAAAGTTAAATCTTGCAACGAAGGGGACAGCAGAGCTTCACTTCCAGATGAGCTCAGTCCTTCTATGCTCTTTTTGACCATCAGAACAGAGAGGAACAATCAAGCACCCCATGTCTCCTGATGATCCTTTGGTCTCAATATCTGAACATGACATGAAGCCAAGAGAGTGAATCCAGCGAAAGCATTCGGTCCGGATGGAGTACCCGGCTGAGTGCTGAAGACCTGGGACACACAAATAGCTGGTGTATTCATGGACACCTTCAAACTCTTGCTCTGGTAATGTCTGGTACCCACCTACAATCATTCCCAAGAGGGTGCCTGAGAAGAGCGTAGCAACCTGTCTAAGTGACTATCTCACAGTGGCGCTGACATCCACAGTGATGAAGTGTTTTGAGAGGCTGGTGTTGAAGCATATCAGCGCCTGTCTGAATGGTGACTTGGATCTGCTCCAATTCACCTGCTGAAGCAACAGGTCTACAGCAGATACCACCTTGTTGGCTCTTCACACAACCCTGGAACATCTGGACAGCAAAGAAGCTGGATGCTCTTCAATGATTACAGCCTGGTATTTAACACCATTATCCCCTCAAAACTATTCTGTAAACTCCAAGACCTGGGCCTCAGTACCCTCTTATGCAATTGGATCCTGGATTTCCTCACTTGTAGACACTAGTCAGTTGTGATTGGCAAAAACACCTCCTTCATAATCTCTATCAGCACAGGAACAGTGCAGGAATGTGAATTTAGCCTCCTGCTCTACTCACTTTACACCTGTGATTGTGTAGCTAAGTACAGCTCCAACACCATATACAAATTTGTTGATGACACCACTGTTGTGGATTGTATCAAAATGGGTGATGAATCAGCATACAGGAGGGAGACTGAAAACTTGGCTGAGTGGTGTAATAACAACTTCTCACTCAATATCAATAAGACCAAGAAACTGATAGTAGACTTCAGGAGAGAGAAACCAGAGGTCCATAAGCCAGTAGCCAGCAGAGGATCAAAGGTGAAGAGGGTCAGTAACTTTAAATTCCTGTGTGTCACTACCTCAGAGGACCTGTTCTGGACCCATCGTATAAATATTATTGCAAAGAAAGAAATACAATGCCTTTACTTCTTCAGGAATCTGCGAAGGCTCAGCGTGTCATCAAAAACCTTGGTAAACTTCTACAGATGTGTGGTGGAAGCGTGCGGACTACTCCATTACAGCCTGGTATGGGAACACCAATGCCTTTCAACAGAGAATCCTACAAAAGGTAGTGGATTTGCTCTGTACATCACAGGTAAAACCTTCTCAGCCATTGAGTACGTCTACATGAAATGTTGCCATAAACAAGCAGCGTCCATCATCAAAGATCATCATCACCCAGTCCATTCTGTTTTCTCACTGCTGCCATCAGATAGATGGTATAGGTACCTCAGGTTCAAGAATAGTTACTACCCCTCAACCATCAGGCTCTTGATCAAAAGGGGAAGAGCTATACTCATTTAAGCACTCTGTTATATTGTTATTTCATGCTTATTTATTGCTATTTATTTATATCTGCATTTGCACGGTTTTACAATTAAAAGTTCCTGACGTTTACAGTTACCAGTTACTGTTCTATAGATTTGTTAAGTATGCCCACAGAAAAAGAACCTCAGGGTTGTATGTGGTGACATAAATGTACTCTGGTAATAAATTTTACTTTGAACTTTCCAATTCTGCTAAAGGGTCTCCACCTGAAACATTTACTGTCTATTCATTTCTATAGATGCTGCCTGACCTGTTGGGTTTCTCCAGCATTCTGTGTGTGTTGCTACAGACATTCTGTTTTTTGTATGCTTCTGGTGTGGTTCTACTGTAAAGACAGCGGCAAATCATTTCTTTAGCATCTGTCATTCTTTAATTCCCTTGCCTCTGTTTCTAAAAGCCAACCTTTTGCTACTTGAAGGGAAAATATGATAATTTTATACTTCTTGGCAGTATATTTTTTCATATTTTTATGATACTCTTGTAGAGCAATGAACCGATGTTTTGATCATTCTTTGCTGGTGTAGGACCAATCGACTCAGCAAGCCTTTAAAACAGACAGGATAGAACTGCCACCAACTGTGCAAGAATCCAACTTGGGGACTTGATATAACACATTCAGAATTTCTTATTCTGTGCCAATTCATCTTCATCTGGGTTACAATTTCTTAATACATTCACTCCCTACAGCCTCTGACACTCATCTTCTTTAAGCTGCAAACAGAGCCCTGTTAGCACACTGTGATTTTGACGGACAATCTGCAGACTTATTGTTATTGACCAGGTCAAGGTCACCTTTTTCCAACTGCAGTGTCTTTGAATTTGAGGAACTCATTATCTTAAGCACAAATCTCCTGATTGTTATTAATGATGTCCACAGATTCTCTTTACCCTCCACTATCATTTACCTGACATTACAGCTAGACTTTGCCCCAACTTCTCAAGTCTCCAAACTTTCTCTCGCTGAGCCACAGGTTTTCAAGTTAAATTATTATATCTTGTTTATGTCTCAGCCTCACTTGGGTGAAAGGGCAATTTAGTAGATCACATTCTGGAAGAAGATGGCATCAGCAAACAATGTGACCAAGGGCAACATCCTCCTGACGTTTGAGCAAACTACATCTCGTCACTTCTTTTACACTTTTTTTTCCTTTCAAATGTAGTTCTGCTACTGTTGGAGCCTGTGATCAACATTTTGCTGGTGTGTTTTCAAGCCAATTGAACAATCTGGTGCTTTGCTGTCTCCGACGGTGTACCGTGTGGAAACATGTGGCCTCGTAGCCAGCGTCTCTGGAGATGCGGCGTGAGCCCACGATCGACTCCGTTTCTCACAGATCTCGCCGATTAAAGTGCTGAGGAAGACTGAATCATCGGGGTGAGTGTGGAAGGTGAGGGGGTGTTCAGTGCTGTCGAGCAGCCGCTCTCTCGCTGCTGCTGGAGGAAGGTATCTGCATGTGGCTGTCTCTCACTCTCTCTCACTCTCTCTCTCTCTCTCTCTCTCTCTCTCCCTTTTGCTCGTCACTCCCAAATGTCTTTACGTTCAAGTAGTCTATCTCTCCCTCAATGCTGTCGGAGGATGGTGCCAGAATTCTGAGTCTTGGGCAAGGTTTAATCGATGCGGTTTGGGAATTGGTCTCTGTAGCTCACGTTATGATGTATTCCTGGTTTCTGGTCACTCCCTTGTCTGTTGCTATTTTGGGTGAATTTGAATTTGGGTATCCTGCTGATCACAAGCTGACTTGCACATGCCTGGACTCTTTTGATTTTGTATCTTATTTTCTGGAATTTTCATTTTTTAAAATAATAATAAACTGCAAAATAACAAGCCACAAGGAGCCACAAAACAAGAGAGAACAGATACTAAAACGACAAGGTAAAAAGGCTAGGTTGAGGCTGGCTGGTTTGTACGAGTGAACAAGGATTGTAGATGAGAGCTGGGTTTAAATGGGCTGCGGGTGAGGATTTGGAAATGAGTGGCAGGTGACTCCTGTTGGCCTGGTGGAGATTGGGATGAGCCTGCGTGTGCAGGCCGACAGGAACCCCATCCCCGACACAGCCATCCCCTACGGCCCACAGCAATCCGGATGAGTCCTGTACAACTCCTTGATGAGCAATGGATCCAAGATTTAACTGGACAATACCCAAGAGCTCTCTTCTCAGCTGACCAGGTACTGCATACCCTGTCTACCAATTCAGTAAGCTATCAACTGGCAAACCGTGCAAACTGGTTGTGGTGATATCACGTGCAATGACGTGCCAGTTCCTGATTGGAGAGCACTGAGCATGCGTGGGGTTTGCCAGAGTGTATCAGCATGTGGCAGGGTGAAGATGTGTTTGCTTATTTCTGTAAATAAAAGTTCTCTAACTCTCCCAAAATATGATTCTTTATTGTTAACCCACGGTATGTTTAAATAGAAGTAACGTAACACTGGTCTACTTTCCAGCATCCCGGTTTCCAGAGGTATAACGCTTGGTCCATTGTAAACGGGCTTGAGGCACGACATATGGAAGGCTGGTGTGATCCTGAGGGATGGTTGCAGCCGAGTGCACACTCAGAACATCCAGACCCCAAGAGATGTCCATCAATGGTCGTGATGCAGAAGGGGTGAGGGACAGGATCAGTAAGGAGTCCAAGCTGCACACACAGAGTCCGCTTCAGACAGTTGCCTGCTGCATCAGAATCCACCACAGCCTCCTGTATGCCTAGAGGTGTAATAGCATGAATGTGGACAGAGAGAGCGAGTCGGGATGTGGTGCTGGGGGAAGCTTACCAGATAGAAGGCTCTACCCGGTGGCACCATTTTCCCGGACGCAGTGGACATTTAATGCATGGATGATTGGCAGCTCCACAGTAAGCACACAGGTTGTTTCTCTGCTGAGCTCACACTCTTCCATGTTAAGGGAGCTCTCCCCAACTGCCTGAGTTCTGGAGGCATTGATGATGAGGGTCCTGCAGCCTGAAATGGTTCTGGGATTGGAACTGGGATTCTGACTGATGATGGAGGGTCATTTCAGCAGACGCTTGTCAATTTAGAAAGCCAGAGTGACGAGGCTTTTGAGGTCGGTGATCATCTCCAGGGTAGACAGCTATTCTTTCAAGTACTCCGAGCGACCGTGATGGTAATGGGCCAGCAGTTCTTCTGTTTTCCAGCTGCACTCACTGTAAAGGTCCCGAATTCCATTGCACAGTCGAGCAGCAAGCATAAGCATTGATACAGGAGAAGTACCCAGTCTGCTGCCACCCTTCCTCTTCCCAGCTGGTTGAAAACCCTGCGCACCTCAGTGGTAAAAATCTGCATATTTGTTGAAAATGGGGGTTGTTATTGTCTTACTTAGTGACTGCCCAGGTCAGAGTTCGCCCAGTCAAGAGAGAAATAACAAAGGCAATCTGTGCTCGCTCTATAATATACATGCTAGAGCTCGGAAAGTAAGACACACTGGGCAGAGGTACAGGAATTTGCAGTTACAGGCTGGGGGTCTGTTAAAGTGTTCAGGCACTGGAATCTAGGGCTCTGAGGGAGGAGGCAACTGGTACAGGGTTTTGCCATATTAAGACAAAGAGTTGGTTGAGAGTGGTGAGCAGATGGTCATTGATTTTCTGCTGCTTTTAGACCACGTGTTCCTTTCAACGAGTGACCTCCTTTAAGCGAGCAAACTCCGCTTGGTCAACTACGGGTTCACCCAAACTATCAGGAAATGTAGAGGAAGCTTGACCCAAATGCAGAATAGCATGTAACAATCCAGTAGTGAGAAAAACTTTAATAATTATTTGCAAAAGAACGAGCCACAAGCGGCCACAAAACAAGAGAGAACGGAACTTAACAAGGCAAAAAGGTAATAGAAGATTAGGAGCAATTGGTTAAGGGCAGCTGGTTCATATGAGTGAACAAGGATTGCAGGTAAGAGCTGGATTTAAATAGGGAAGGCAATAAGTTGGAAACAAGTGGTAGGTGACTCCTGTTTGTTGGGTGGAGGCTGGGACAATCCGGCATGTGCAGGCCTGATAGTCAAAATATTTTATGGGAAAAGATCCTGTCGAAGGGTCTCGGCCCAAAACATTGAATGTACTCTTTTCCATAGGTGCTGTCTGGCCTGCTGACTTCCTCCTGCATTTTGTGTGTGGTTGCTTGGATTTCCAGCATCTGCATATAATCTTTTGTTTGATGGAAAGAGGCCTTGGTTTATCAGCATTTTGAATGGCAAATTGATGTGTCTGTGCCTCATGCCAGCAAAGAACTAAGCATTAATATTCCAAAGACTTTAACATCTGAATTTAGAGTTAAGTTTCCTGTTTTCTTGTGGACTTACTCTATATACTCATTTAGATCTCAACACAAGTTTGAGGACTTCAGGATAATTTTTATGTTGTTGCCAACTGATGCCTTTAACGTTGGTTTGTTTATTGTTGTTACTGCATGTCAGTTACAATTTCTAAAACCTCCTAATCCTCGTGTGGACTATTATTGCTCCAAATCTTTTTAGTCTCTTTCTTCTACCTAATGTCATTCTTATCTTCTTCATTGTACCACAGTAAGCTTCACTTTTCATTTGAAGTCCTTTTACACAATTAAATGAATCTTCATTGATAATTATAAAATATTTTGTCGAATATCTCTCACTATTTATATAACATCATACCTTTTAAATTAACTATCTACTTTAGTAAATTCTCCCCTCATATAATTATTCCCCAGTGTGTTAAATTCCCAAGTTAAATGCACCTCTGCTCAATTTTATTCCTCATATCCAATGACACCTGACCTTTTTGTGTAGTCAAACACAAAGCTTGCCATCCCTATTCATAAGATTTGGTGGTGAAATATTTATCAGCTCTCCCAAATGAAGCAGTGAATGTGAGAATAAAGGTCACAGTTGTCAACTTGAAAAAAGGAAGGAGCTTTGACTTAAACAATCAGTGAGGCACATCAACACATCAAGATCAGCTGACCTTAAACTTTTTACTGCCTTCGGATACCAGCAAACACTAATGTTGGCCTTTTAAATCCAAAGAAATCCCAAAACAGCTTGTAATTTTAAAAAGCAAACACTGTAAATCTCAGTCAAGTTCCAGGAACACCAAATTAATATTACATTCAAAATCCCCAAAATGAAAAATGAGATCAGGAAGAATTATATCCTCAATGCCATAGCAAGGTTTACTGACATTTATTTCAAAGGCTATGAAATTTTACAGGAAGGAATGGGAATACTTGAATGAACAAAATTAGCTTCTGTAATGTCCCAAGTCCCTTAGATATTAATAACAAACTTTGCCATGGGAACAAATGACTGAAGGGACAATTCTACAATCCTGTCTTCTGTCACTGATTACAGATATTTTGCGAAGATTAGCTTGTCTGTTTTGTGAGGTCAGTTCATTAGACTAAAACATGCGTGGTCCATAAATATATTAGCTGATACTCTGAAAATGCATGCATAGTGTGGAAAATCAGCTGCTATTCACGCTTAATGAATATTCAAGTGCTTCTCATATTTGAGAGCATGGGAGACCAGCAGAGAAGGAAGCAATTGTGAGTGTTATTGCACATTGGCATTTCAAAAGGATCAAGGGCTTCTCTCTTCCAGGATTTTGCACTTGGAGTATTATGGCAGTAGTCCAGCAGAGGAGGGTTGCCTTTATTTCCTCCTGTCACAGCAATGCAAAATCACTGCTTTGCAGGAGGCCACTCATACCATCATGTCCATGTTGGCTTTTGATAGAGCAATCCAATCAGTCACGTTCTCCTGCTCTTTTCCTCAAGCAAGGATTAAAATACTTACTGTATCTAGGTATGCATGGGCCCCTCACACTGCAGTCCACCTCCCATACAGTTCCATGGGGGTAGATCTTTGAGGCTGTTCACGACAAGCCCACCAGTAAGGCCTTGGAAGAACTACCCTCAAGCCTGCAACCACCTGCCACACCTCGAACTGGCCACCAGAGGGAGACTGAGATGGCAAGGCCAACCCCTTCCTGCTCACCTGCCTATTAGGCTAATTATTAGCTCAGTGTTATTACCTGTGCCTTGTTTGTAGCCCTATGTAAGTTCCTTGTCTCGTGTTTCTTTGTTCAGTCTTGGAATTATCTTTTGTAACTGAAGTCTTAACTTTGTTTGTAGGAATCACTAGTTAATTTATTGTGGCGAGCATTTGCTCCATAATGACAGACGAGGAAGCTCTTTAACCCAACAACTGTTTTATTGTGATAAACACGAAACAGACCAGGTACCATGATCCGGAGAGTGAACCCAACCAGTCTCACACCGACGGGGGAGGTGACCATCACACACCCCACTTACAGTTAGGGTGACCCACAAATACACAAGCAAATAACTGTATAACCCAAGCTAAAATGTAACAACAAACTGGAACTTCCCCCCATAATCCCACAAAAGCAATAAACAGTACTGGTCATTAGAAATGCAGGGAGGGGCTGTCAGAGAGTCACACTGCCCCCACCCGAGGAGTCAGCTGTCCCCGGCAACCCCAGAGTTCGTAGCAAATTCCAAAAGTTCCAGTGGGCATGGACACTACCGCTTGTTTGTGTGAGGCAGGAGGCAGGGCACTCGGAGTGTCACTTCCTTCCTTCAGCCTCATTAGGTTAGTGGTGGCCATGGGCTGACACGATGCCAGCCAGTCCCAGAGCAGCACAAATGCCTTGCACCGCTCAGGCAACCGCACTCAGTATACCACATCGGAGACGCAGTCGACCACCTCTCCCGCCCCCTTCCAGTGGTTTCCAAGCCTTAGGGATAGTCTCTTCTTCCGGGAGGAGCAGTAGACCCTTACAGGGGTCCCCACCATGCATTGGCACCCCTTCTGGGACTTGCAGGCATCGCAGAAGTGCCCGAACAGCTCCACGTCCTGCCTGTACCCAGGCCAGTAGAAGCTTTCACGCAGCCCGCCCAAAGTCTTTGCTACTCCGAGATGGCTGGCCCCCCACCGTCCGCAGCACCGTGGCGTGGAGCCCCCAGGGTCCACCAGCTGCAGGAGATGTCTATCACCATGGAAACACTGCCACCGCATTGACAGCAACCCGTCGTGGACCTCCAGCATTCCCCACTGCAAGTATAGGGCTTTGGTATCTGGGTCCAGGGCCTTACCCAGGCCAACACGGGATCACTCACCTGTTCACTGCATAGTTGCGCACGGTCCGTAGTGGGGAGGTCGTCACAGGCTGTCACCCAAAGCGCCTTCAGTGTCGCTTGCCCATGGTTCAGCTGTGTTGTGCTGGGCTGCTGCTGGGTTTGCTGCACTGCCCCAGGCTGCTGTGAAACCGGTGGTGGTTGTGGCTCCCATTGGGACCGCTTCCTGGAGCTGCCCTGCCGGAGAGCCACGGCTTCAGCACTGAGGTAGAGTCACATCCGCACAAGCCGCCCAGCGGGACAGCCGGTCTAGGCCAAAGATGCAGGACTCCCGGATGTCAGCGAGCCACACTTGGTGCTCCACTGTGTTTTTCCCCATGGCGATGCGCAGCCTCCTGTTCCCTCGCATTGCCGCACCATCACCGGTGACCGTAGCCAGCTGGACCGCCATCGTCGTCCACCCAGGCGGGGATGGCTGGTCCGTGTTGGGGAGAACACCGGGATGGATGATGGTGATTGCTGACCCCGTGTACACAAACGCACAGCATCTGATGCCCTCCACCACGCAGTCCACGTATAAGCCTTGCTCTTCACCCAAACGCCCCGCCCGGAGGGGCGACAAAGGAGGGGTTCTGCTGGAAGACTCGGGCGGCGCTTTCCGCTTGACATTTCCCAGTTGCTGCTTCGAGCTGTGGCGTGGTGCCGGTGCGGGGCATCCACGGGCCAAATGACCTGCCTCACCACACCGGTAGCAGAGATTGTTTCGTGGCCGCCGGCGGGGTCAGCGCAGCGCTGGTCGGACCTGTCTCACGGTTTCCTTCTCATCAGTATCCTCCTCAGCCTCAGTGATACAAACCCGGGTTTGCTACATGCAGGGCGATGCTGGAATACTTTGGGGGGGGGGGGGCTAAGATCGCTTCTACTCTCTCCGCCTCGTCCAGTACCTCATCCAGCGAACTTGCTGCTGAAAGCGCTCCATCTCAGCGCCTTTACAAAGGCGTGGAGGGCAAACTCTTCCTGGGCCGCGGGAGGGAACTTGGGGTGGCCACGCCGAGTACAGAGGCGGAGATCTGCTGCAAGTGCCCCCGAGTTTTCTCCCGTACGGCGGCGTCTGCTGCACAGTTCTTCCCTCATTGCTTCTGCCCACGGCTTCTGCTCGAAACGCCCCTCGAGCGCCACTGTGAGTGTCCTGTAGTCACGCTGCTGCACCAGTGTTCGGTGAGGAGAGCCCGCAGGGCATCCCCCTCCAGTGCCAGGACAAGGTGCACCACCGTCTCGCAGGGACTCCACACATTGTGCCAAACAGCAAGTTTGACTTGTCCCAGGTAAGGCTCCGGGAGGCTGGTACCGCCATATCTAGTTTTAGGGTAGACCTTGAGGTGCAAATTGTCCAAGTCCTTTGGTCTTCCTCTTGCTCCGGCAGCACCTGCCACGAAGCCGTTCTTCGCATGGCTCCTGTGTCTCAGGTCCTCCAGTGTGGTCACCACAGAGATGAGTGATGTGCTCTGCTCTGTCCCCTGTGTGGGGAGTCTGGGTGCTCGCTCCATGGGAAGGCACGATGCTTTCCGGTCTCGTCTACAGACGCAGGGGAGGCGTTCTGCTCGGCCCCTCATCCTACTCTCCGGGTCTTAAGGCGCTCTATTTGCCGTCATAGTTCTTCAAGCTCGTCGACGATCTCACATCCCATTCCTGAAACCAATGTGGTGAGCATTTGGTCCATAATGACAGACGAGGAAGCTCTTTTAACTCAACAACCATTTTATTGCCAATAACACAAAACAGACCGGGCACCATGACCCAGACAGTGAACCTAACCAGTCTCACACCAACAGGGGAAGGTGACTATCACACACCCCGGTTACAGTCGGGGGTAACCCACAAATAGACGAGCAAATAACTGTATAACCCAAACTAAAATGTAACGATAAATGAACTGGAACTTCCCACCATAATCCCACAAAAGCATTTTGATACAAGAACAATAAACAGTACTGGTCATGGAAATGCAGAGGCAGGCTGTCGACCACACGCCACCTCAGAATCTCACAGTATTTTTGATTCTGAATTTGTGTGAGCTTTGTGCTGCTAAGGAATCCAGTAATGTTGTATTTTTTTTTGTGTGACTTGGCTCTGCAATTGGTTTCACCGCTATTCAGTTTGAGGGAAGTTAAAACTGACCAAGTTACCTAGTCAGCTGTGATGACGCTGTACTTTTATAACCATTCCACTGATATGAAAAGCTGCAGTAAGTGAACCAGCTCACAGAGCCAGTCATCACTTGTCACCACACTTCACAAATCCCACTTCCTACTTTCAGCTAACTTTCACGTTCCCATGGTTAAATTCTCACAGTACAGTGCATGCTCATGCTGTATTACATTCTCTCATTTCCAGTATGTACCCACAAGGCCAGGCCACATGTGACAGGCACAATGATTAATCTTCCGCAATATATTTCACATCTGGCCCCACATTCTTACAAGCAAATTGTAAGCATAAAAGCGAAATGATTATATAATGCCCCAGTTCCCTACAGTAGATAACTAGTCTCCAGGCTTTCCAAAGGGCCACCTAACTCCGTCCTGGGGTGTAATAGTTGTCTTACTGATATCCTACATGATGCATCTTATCTACAGACCATTGGATATGCTCAACCACATCTGATATATTCTCTGAATCATCAGGTGTGTACATACAACACTCCTGGCCTATTATGGTCGGGTGAGCATCCAAATCATCAACGTGATGCATATTCAGCGCAATGTAACACAAGAAGCAGCAGCCAGTGGAGAGCCAAGGTAGGTCTGGGAACCATACAACCAGTACCATTCAACATGGGAAACAAACCAATCTCAAAGCAGTATGATCCCACGGTAGAAGCACTGATTGCTTGGTACCATTAAAGAGTAGAAACATACATGAGCTATTCCCCATCAGAACCTACTAATCATAATGTCAATGGCAATTATTCCTAGATCACGGTATTACATTCAATGTTGGTACTTTGATCTTACTCTGATCACACGTCGGTACGTCCCATCCCTTTAACTGAATCCCATTTGCTGCCCCATCAACAATCACAGCTGACATGTTCATGATGGATTTATTCTATTCCCAGTATTCAGTGTCTTTCAGAGAGACGGGGAATCACTATTCCCATGCCTGAGTCCATTGGAATCTGGGAGCACACCCAACACTTTGGTAGGTTCAGATGAAGAGCATATCTATACAATATTTTAGTCAAGGTCACTGTGCCAAGAAGCAGCAGGAAAATCAGGACCATTTCTGCAATGTAGTGAAATGCACTATCACTTCCTTTGAGTTAGTCATTGGATATTCAGCCTGTTCTCCCAGAAGTGCCATGCACCAGCCTATTGCCCAGCCCCTGGGCTACAATCTCCTCTGTCCATCCACCCCCTCCACCCGCCAGAGATCCAGTTGCTTGTTGTACCCATACTTGCATCCTGGGCCAGCAGACTTCATGTTTTCTGCTGAGCATAGCTTTCTAAGCAGCTGCCACTTGTAAGATCAAACAGTGCAAGTTAAATTTCCAAATAAATTTCCAGTTAAACTTTGCTTAGCTTCAGGTCATAAACAGGAGCCAGTCTTCACTTGTTAAAATAGAATTGGAAAGCAGTAATCAGTTTGAAATTAAAACAAAACATTGTCTATAGAACAGCTTTGTGAACAAGCTCTGTATATAGCAGATAGTTTTCTGTCTGTAGAAAGTATGATGTAGGTCCCTGAACCTGGTTTATTGCTGCTCAAGAGTTTACAGATTAAGGCAATGCTTTACCTAATTTGGCTTGTTTCAAACAGACAAGCTGACGAAGTTGCTTAGTTCAAGGAAGGTTGAAGACTAGATGGATCATATCACTTCACATATCAAATAACTGATGTGTTTAAACTTGGAAGGTTTGTGTACTCAGATAAGTTATCTTCACATCATTAATTGTGGCTAGCTGGGAATTGTTTCTCCAAGAAGCTTTTCTACCCTTTGTGTGAAAAAGGGTAACTGAGCAAATATCACATATGTGTGAAATCAACTAAGTGACATAAGACCAAAAGTGTTACGGTCCGGTCTGTGGATTCCTCGTTCCAGTTATTCCCTTTTCCCCGTGTTCTGTTGGGCGCCTTGATTAAGGCACCTGATCTTCATTTCGTACCAGCAACATAAAGGCTCCGGGTCACAGCGGTGATTGCTGGACCATCACCAGAAGCCAATCTTCTCACCGTGCCACTGTGTCTATGATCATCCCGGGATTGCCGGGAATTGTGGACCCTAGTCACCTCAGAGCCTGTGGCTGCTTAGCGAATTCAATCGTTTTCATGTCCAGCTGAGTTGCCGGCTGTTTTGCCACTGCTCCGAGTAAGGAACAAATTCTGTCACTTTTGTGGCTGGCTGAAGACTTGTTGGCCATTTGCCGCCGCTCCGAGCAATGATACAAATGGACAGTCATTGTGTGGTTTTGTCTCCTCCTTGTCCAAGTCCTTTCCAGCTGAGTAGGTCTAGCCATTTGCTGCTACTCCGAGTTGGGTGTTCCATCTCTTCGTTGTCCAAGTCCTTTCAGATGAGTAGGTCCAGCCATTTGCCGCTACTCCGAGTTGGATATTCTGTCTTTTCGTGCCCAAGTCCAGTCCAAGTCCAATTTCGTGGTCTGAGTTCCGAGTCCAAGCTGAGGTCCGAGTTCAGAGTCCAAGCCGAAGTCCAGTGTCCGAGTCCAAGTCGAGGTGCAGGGTTCGAGTCCAAGTCGAGGTGCAGGGTTCGAGTCCACGTCAAGATCCAAGTTTTAAGGTCCAAATTCCAAGTCCAAGCCAAGGTCCAGGGTCCAAGTCCAAGTCGAATCCGGTTCCAGGTTTCTAGTCCAAGTCGAGTCCAAGGAAAGTTCAAGTCCAGGTTCTAAGTCCAAGTACTAGTCCAGGTTTTACCGGTTTGTTATCCTATGTTTATGTCCATGTTGACATTTTATCCTCACTCACTAGCCTCCCTAGTATCTATCAATAAACACTGTTCTGTTTATACTACCCGTGTCTGTGGTCTGCACTTGGGTCCATTCTCAACGCCACCTTGTAACAATAAGACATAGGAGCAGAATTAGGCCATTCATCCAATCGAGTTTGCACTGCCATTCTATCATGGCTGATCCCAGATCCCACTCAACCCCATATATCTGCCTTCTCGCCATATCCTTTGATGCCCTGACCGATCAGGAAACCAACTTCCAACATTTATACAAAGAAATTTTATAAATGTAAAGAGCATTTCAGGCTTATTAAGAATAGGGTAAGGAACACCAAGAAATGTGAATAAAACATGGGGTCATCTGTGAAGAACGATTCACTTATCTGCATCATTGGTATGTCTTTCCAGCTTATTAAGAACTGTACCCATGTTTTAGAAATGCTTTGCAGTTTGGAAGAGTTTAATATCCTCTGAGTCTTAAAATGTATTTTAGGAATGTCGTTTGGATACAAATGTGTATCACTAAAAGTAAATGAACTGTGTTTTAAACTGATTTGTTAGCTGGAATATTTCTTTCTTGGTAGGGAGAGGGGGAACCACCTCTCAAGTAGTGCGTATTGAAAGCAAAACTTGCCGTGAGGAAAATAAACTAGTCTTTGAAGATTAGGTAGTTGCAGTATAATCTCCCTGTAATGAGAGTACTATTTATATCTGATAGGGCTTCAAGTCTTGGAGTTTAGAACTTCGTGGTCAGCAAACCCAATATCATCACAGTCGGTGCCTGACATGGTCACATTATACCAAAAGTACAACTTCAGAAAAAAATAATATTTTTAGCTGTAGTCCAACTCAAAGCATGCTCAAAATGTGCTAAGGCATTCTACGTAGCATTACCAAATGGTCAACATCCAGGCTTCCAGCTGTTGCGCAGGCAATGCTGGTCAATATTATGAATGTGTTAATAGCAGGTCAGATATATGGGATAATACGCTGACTGCTCCTCAGATTGATCATGATGAATATTTTATTCTTCAAGTCAGGGACTGAAATGATAAAAGACTAGAACATAGACTAGAATGCATAATAGATGGACCACGCCCTGCTGGACTCAGATCATCATGATTTGTACCAGATCCCAGTGATGTAATAATAATTTGTGCCTGGAAACCCCAAATTGGCCCCTTTTTAGATAGAAACCAAGCACCCAGGTGGGGACCACATGCTTACGTGATAGACCTGGTGAACCATATCTTAATCCTGACGCATGGGGATATCGTGTATTCCTTCCAGCCATACACAAGATAACCCCCACACCAGTAAATCCTAGAGGTACTAAGGAAGCCTGGAGAACAGAGGCTTGGGAACATGCACTAGAATTACTAACAAGGTTGACTAGAACCTGTAAAAGAAGAATACAGAAAAAGATTGCTGCACAGGGAGCCGCTGCAGCTTCCCCAGTACAAGCTTCCCGTCAAGTTTTCGGACCTTTGACTATTCAGTTTGCAGGCAGTATGCACTATGCCTCTGACTGGTGCTGAAAGAATTCGGAAGCGGCTAATTTGGAATGCTGGGAGGTTACAGGCTTTCTGAGCCAGTCATATCCCCCAATGTGTTCAGCAATCGTGATTAATGTTATTTCCTACAACCCTGGTACCACTTCTGGACAAGTGTGGAAATCCACGTCAGAAATAGTGTGTCAAATTATAAACACGAGAAAGATTGGAGAACAAATGGCAAGTGCAGACCAAGACCTAGTTCATCCTATAATGTTACTCCTTTATCTTAGTGAGAACCTCTGCACTATGTGCAGCGTAGCGCTTAATCAACACCTGATACATGAACTATTTCAGGTTGTAGAAAAGATGCCACACACCGGCATGGTGGTACAGAATTACCACTCATGCGCACACAAGGGCAACGCGGTGCCCGCACAGTGTCTTCCCTTTTCCCTCTAAAGGAAAAGTAGGGTCAATAACAAGGTCATCAAACCAACCTTATTCCTCAGGTTGTTAGCATTGACAGCATTCTCCTACACCAATCGCTCAGCTGGGAACAAACCAAACAGATTCTCTGGAGACTACCTGCCTTAGGAAGAGATTGATGCACCATCAATAACTCACTCTGAGACGTAAAGGCGAGATATCGGCTTTTATTGACTGGAAGAAGGAACAAGCAGTGAGTGACCACCATACTACATCCTGGAGACAGAGAGGCCTCCATCACCTTTATACAGGGGCCTGTGGGAGGAGCCACAGGAGCAGTCATCAGGGGGCGTGTCCAGACAGGTATATGTAGTTCACCGCAGAGATAATCACCCATTGTCTAGATGGCTGGACACAAGGTATAGGCCACGACCTTTAGTTCTACCCTTTTTCTTTGTAGACAGAAATCTTAGAGGAAGATCAAGACTCTGTTGTCTTTACTTAAATTACCAATCTGGGACATAGTTTAACCCCTGAATTTAGACAAAATATCACTCTAGGATATCCAAAGACCATAAACACCTTACAATCAAACATAAACGTATTAAATAATGCTAGAGCTTTCATAACTGACTACTCAGTTGTTAAAACCATTACACAACAGGTATAAACCATAAATTGAAAAGCCTTTCGTTTTCACCACAGAAAATGATGAATGCAGTTCAGCAAGAGACCTAACAAAATCTCTTGTTCTGTGAATTCATGCTTCTCCAGAAACCACCGTTGCCATCTGTTATAATAAGAACAGAGAAGCACAAGCCCCCCCCCATACATTATGCCTCATTTAATTTCACCCCAACAGAACAAAATGATACCTTACTATGGTATTTCATACAAGGGACAAACCAGTTATTTTTCAGAGTTGGCGGCTTTCAAAATAATGATAGCAAATTACCACCAAATAAATAGAGAGTTGCCATAACTGGATATGGGAAAGGACAAATACTTCTACAAGATGACACCTGGAAGGTGTCACCATTCGTTCCTGAGAGCTATGACTTACATTCCTTAACTGTCAAGGAAGACGCAGAACCACCTCCTCTTCGATCTAATGTAACATGACATCGTTTAGAGAACTATATTCAAATTTGGTACTGTGATGGACCAGTAATGGCAATCCAAAAAGGTAGAATCAATCAATAATCACTCAATAATAATCCCTATTCCTGTTAATAAAAGGGAAAAAACATAATCAGAAACCAAATTTGAACCACATGAGTTGCAAGTGCATCCTTTAGGGAATTGTGCAGCTCAGTTTACAGAGGCTAACGCCTTGGAATTATTTCTAAAATAAGTAAAGACAACAGAGTATTGATATGTACTGATTCTAATTAGGTTAGGAATGCAGTAGCGAAAGATCTTCCCATCTGGTCAACGATTGACGGGATGGAGAGCACACAGAGGTAAACTGCTTCCACATTTGTCCACTTGGATGAATAATTATGAATTATTATTGACTAGACCATTAGAACAGATGTTACACATCCTGGGACATAATGCAGGTTTCTTTCACAGCTACAGTAATAAATTAGGTAATGAACAACCAAAACGAACTGTCAGGATGGACCTAACTACGATAAGCGAGGCCGGGATACAGTCACCTTTCCATATGCCAAAGCTCATATTTTTCGCAAAATTCAACCCTGCAGTTTTAATATAGCAACATTCATTACAACAAATGCTGCAAGGGTTGACTTGTAAATGTATAAATCTTGCATAGATCTGGCTAATAGCGTATGGTCACACCGACTTCATGTAAGTGACAGACCAAGGCTATGTAATTAACATTAAAAAATCTCAACTCTATTGTAAAAAGTAAATTTCCTAGGTATGAGAATTACCAATCATAGATGTGGTTTAACCCCTGAATTTAAACAAAAAGTCACTCAAGTAAGATATCCAAAGACCATTAAAGCCTTACAGTCAACATTAGAAGTATTGAATTATGCTAGAGTTTTCATAATTGACTATGCTCAATTGTTCAAACCAATATACAACAGATGGACGATTCATTCATCTGCATCGTTGGTATGTCTTTCCAGTTTAGAGGAACTGTACCTGTGCTTTGGAGATCCTTTGTGTTTTAGATTTCATTTTCAATTTGGAAATGTTTAAGATAGAAATCTGCATTGAGTTTTTCATATCTTTTAGAACTGTTGCTTGTATTTAAATGTGTATCACTGAAAATAAATGAACTGTGTTTTAGACTACTTTGTTAGCCGGAAGTATCTTCTCCTTGGTAAGGGAGGAGGGACCCACTGCTCAAGTAGTGACAGTAGCAACAAAACTCACCATGGACTTAAACAGGGAAGTGAAGTAGTCTTTGAAGATGGGGTAGTTACAGTATAATTTCCCTTTACTGAGAGTCCTTGTAGCTAACTATATTGGATAGACCTTCACGTCTTCGTTTGAATTTTGAACCTTGCAGTCAGCAGACCCAATACAATCACAATACCTTCCCTGACCCCTCTTCCAATTCCACCTTCTCTTCTTTTGGGGGAGTTAGCCACTGGCAAATGTTGGGGCATTGGGGACTGTCCCTTACCTGCAGGTCTGGAGTTCGAGTTGTCCACTGCCTGTTGTAAGACGCCAAACTACCCCTGCAGGGTATATGTCGGCGTTAACAATTTAATCTACTGTTCCAGCAGCCCATTGGTCCACTCAATCAATCCTGCAGACTATGGATAATAGGGAATGTGGAATACACATATTATCCCAGACTCTGCAGCCCAATCTTGGGCCTTGTTTCCTGCAAAATGAGAACCATTGTCTGACTGTATTTCCCAAGGGGTTCCATACACAGAGTATAAATGTTGCAGACCCTTAACTGTATGTTCCTAATCATCATGGCTGCCAGGCACTGCCACCAATGCCCCAGAGTAGGTATGCTCCATAATCAGCACATTTTGCTTCTTATTATACATATGTAAGGGCCCCACGTAGACCATTTGCCAAATATGGGCTACTTCCTACTCCTCTCCAGATTCATTCCCAGACGCACACCAGCCATCCCCTTGGCTTCACCTGCTGGCAATTTGGACAATTCGCTGCCCTGTGACCTCGTGTAGGGGCAAGGTTACGACCACCAGTTCTGCCAGCTAACTGGATCCTCCCTCCCCCTCAGCTGTTACCACTTTCCCCATTGCAGGGTGGCGGCCAGTAGCCTTCCATCACTGTTTGTCTCTCCGCCAACATCTGGAGCCATTGATGAACCACTCACACAGGGGTCCCTCAGGGCTTAGGTACTCATGTTTGTCCCATTGTCAAGGCGAAGGAGTTGAGGATTGTAACCTCATCAAAGGTGCTATGGTCATCAGCAGGTTGGACCATAACCTGCTCATGGAGGTGGCTCACCCCCTCGGGGCCTTTCTCCCCCTGATCTGCTGTGTACCATTTCCATTTGACTATAGAACAGTGCTGACCTCAGCTTTCTTTGTGGGTCACATTATTGGATTTCGGGCATTGCATAATCAGTAGGTGGGATCTCAGGACCATCATGTCCAAGCCTGCCTGGCGCTCGTTGGCTAAGAGGGCCCAGTAAAAGCCTCTGAGCTGTCTCTCAAAAAGGGGTGTATCTGGGAGCAGTTTCAGGAAGCGTCTTAGTCTGAAACCCCAAGGGGACCCAACACCCTTTCATTAGCTGCCAAGGTCTCCATTCAGCCGCTCAAGAGGTGGCGGGGACCTGTAGTCCAAAAGATACCCCTTGTTGTCTGGGGCCCGGGGGGGAGGGCCTGTTCAACAGCCTGTATGGCAGCCTCAAAGGTGGCTTGCTGGTCGGGACCCCTCTGGAAAGGGGTGTTTATCTGACATGGTATGGTGACTGATATACCTGATATAATGGTCTCAGTATCATTGTTAGGTGGGGAATATTTTGTCATCAGTCGACTGTACTTCCTTAGAAGGTTGGCGTCATTCAATGTTTGTAGAAAGATGCTGAAGATGTTCTATAGGTCAGTTGTGGAGAGCGCCCTCTTCTTTGTGGTGGCGTGTTGGGGAGGCAGCATTAAGAAGAGGGACGCCTCACGTCTTAATAAGCTGGTAAGGAAGGCGGGCTCTGTCGTGGGCAAAGTACTGGAGAGTATAACATCGGTAGCAGAGCGAAGGGCGCTGAGTAGGCTACGGTCAATTATGGAAAACCCTGAACATCCTCTACATAGCACCATCCAGAGACAGAGAAGCAGTTTCAGCGACAGGTTGCTATCGATGCAATGCTCCTCAGACAGGATGAAGAGATCAATACTCCCCAATGCCATTCGGCTTTACAATTCAACCGCCAGGAGTAAGATATGTTAAAGTGCCGGGGTTAGGACTCAATGTATTTAAGTAAACTACTTAAGAACTTTTTAAAAGCTATTATTAATGCTTTTTGAGAGGGTGTTTTTAGATGCATATCATATTTTTACTGAGTTAAGTATTGTATGTAATTAGTTTTGCTACAATAAGTGTATGGGACATTGGAAAAAATGTTGAATTTCCCCATGGAGATGAATAAAGTATCTATCTATCTATCTATCTATCTATCTATCTATCTATCTATCTATCTATCTATCAATAGCTGTGTAGCCCACAATACACTGGATCTCTTCTTCAGAGGTAGGAACCACTGCCTCCATTATTTTCTGTTTGCCATTTACAGTATTTACTATTGTCCAGAAATCCATTGTCTTCCTGGGAGCAACATATTCTGGCTAGGGGCTTGGATCTTGTCAGGATTAATAGACCATCCCTTCTCCCTCATGAAGGTAACTATAAACTGCTTTCCCCCACTGTCTCCTCCGAGGGTCCCTAGATATTAACAACGTGGTGGGATGCTGAGATGGTTGGGTCAAGCAAGATCCCTTGTAGGTCTCAAACTATAATGCCATGCCACAAGGTCAGGTTGTATCTTCTTTCCCAGGTAAAGGCAAATTGGTCTTGAGACTCAGGGCTCAAGGGAATGGAAACTAAAATGTAGGCCAAATCGACTGTAGCATACCAGTGCTCCCCCTCCCTACCCCCTATGTCCTCTACAATGGTCACTACATCCAGGACAGGTGCTGCGAGAGGTGGGATGTGTTAATTCAGTTGCCTAAAGTCTGTCATCATTCACCACAGTCTGTCCCCCTTCCACACCGGACTCATCTGGCTATCGTAGGGGGCACTGCTGGCCGAATATCCCCTTCCTTCAACAGCATTTCCACTCTTTCCCCAATGTCCTTGTTGCTACTCTGGGTGTAGCAGTGCTTGATGTTGGAGGCGGGATGAGAAGGGGCTCCCCTTGGCAAGTTGCACCGATACTGTTGCTCAAGCTACACCAAAAGTAAAATGACTCTTATTTCTACTTTTTAGTACATTGATACCCAAAGTGCACCCTGGGAATGCCACAACCAGCACTGTCATAGGTCCTGGGTGTTCCAAGATGATAGCAGCCCTTACTGTTACCACTCGGACCAGGATGAGTGACCCTCCAATTCTTATACCGTCACCTGGGGATGTCTAAACCTGTCAGGTCACCTGTGTACTTGGCCCCAGTGTTGGCTGGTGTCATCCATCACTGTACGTTTCCCTTTCCCCAATATACCACAATAGGTATGTAAAGCCTCAGTCTCACAGCTGGGAAAGAGTTACTGAGCAGTGCCGGGAACACTGGTCATGCCCCTACAGAGCAAGGCAGGAGGACAGGTGCTGCTGCAGGTCTCTAGGGCCTTTCTGCAATGCTTCAAGGGAGGGGTATAAGGAGGGATCTTTTCCCCCACGAGCTGGGAAATCAGCAGCTGCCCCCTCCTCACTGCAACTCTTCTCCCTTCGTATTCTGAAAATGGTCTTTTCATAAAGCATACAAGGCAATGGTGGGTATCCCATCCACACATTCTTTTGGGATGCCTGCCTTGATCAGAGCCAAAAACATCTTCTTATGGGTCAGGAAGGATCCCAGCTTATCTTGCTTCTCTTTCCTTTTCACCCGCATAAGAGCTCCGTCTACATATTCCTACCTGTCCAAGAGCCCGATGGCCAATCCTACTGTCCTCCCTTACACCAGCCCTAAAAAGATCAATATTATTACCTTCAGATGTAGAGCTGGTGTTTTTACCAGTTACCCTGCTATGCTGGAGGTGAACTTTTGATAGTCTGGCAGCTCATTCCTACCCCCATAAGACCCGTGATCAGGGCTCACTAACGGAGAACCTTACCTTAAAGCCCTTTATTCCCCCTCTCCATTCCATCTGCTCCCCTTCATTCTTCCCTTTATCTCTTCCACCAAGTCATGCTTCTGCCTAAACATACACATCCATTTCAGCTGCTTGACAACCTTTGTAGATTTGGAGGTCCGTATTAATGGACAAGGTGGCATGCATGAGGTGGTAGTCTTGAGCAGGATCCATGGAAATTGGGACTCACACGGAGGTCCATTCCTTGGACCTCCAGAAGAACCTGATACATGGAGATGCATCAGCCCGGGAAGCAATCAGAAGAATGAGAAACAAAACCAAACTTCGGAACCATGCTGCAAAGAAGTTTACAGTCACCTCTCTGCAAAACCTTGTGCTGATACAGTATACCTTTAAATGGTCTAATTTTAGTGAAGGTGCATAAGAACTTGAATTATTTATGGGTGCAGTTTAAGTTGACTGTTATTATTCAAGGCACAATCAAATGATTTTCCTAAAAATAACAGAACCTGCACAGAGAGTTCAATTCATAAAACCCTGCAGGCACCAATAGCCCAACTGAATGTTCACTCCTCTTACTATATGAGAACACTTTCAGCTGACTGAATATTATATATTTCTAAAAAGAGAATACAAGCACTGACAGGTTAAGGTACATATCTGGGGGCAGACATTAGTTTATGCCTAGGAACAATGGATTCCTGTTCTAATTACTAAATATCATTTGCGTATATTGATGCATGATGCTAGAGAAAATAAATAATTACAAGTACAGATTTCAGAGTTCCTTCTATTGTTAGTGAATGTATGGTAGTGATGCTAATTATGCAAAGATGAGTTGTCAATGTGATATTTTTGACTATTTCTACCAACAATGAAGTCAGCAAAATGCTGAAGCTTTAATGTTGTTCCAATCCTATATTTTGCAAACGGACATAAATCTTGCTCTTCCACCAACATTCAGCTCCCCTAATTTCTAATTCCTCTCTCATTCACTCAAAGCTTAGTTTGATTTAATGAGATACATTTTTGGTTCCTGTATTGTATTCACACTTTTGAGTGTGAAAATGTGTAAGGGGTGCAGGTTTGAGGAAATGTATGTGTGATGAGGTGTAGGTGTGCATTGGGTGTATGTGTGAGGGGTGTATGTGTGACGGGTGTATGTGTGAGGGGGTGTATGTGTGAAGGGGTGTATGTGTGAGGGGCGTATGTGTGAGGGGCTGTATGTGTGAGGGGTGTATGTGTGATGGGTGTATGTTTGAGGGGATGTATGTGTGAACGGGTGTATGTGTGAACGGGTGTATGCGTGAAGGGGTCTATGTGTGAGGGGCTGTATGTGTGAAGGGGTGTATGTGTGAGGGGTGTATGTGTGAAGGGATGTATGTGTGATGGGTGTATGTTTGAGGGGATGTATGTGTGAAGGGGTGTATGTGTGAGGGGCTGTATGTGTGAAGGGGTGTATGTGTGATGGGTGTATGTGTGAAGGGGTCTATGTGTGAGGGGCTGTATGTGTGAAGGGGTGTATGTGTGAAGGGGTGTATGTGTGAAGGGGTGTATGTGTGAAGGGGTCTATGTGTGAGGGGCTGTATGTGTGAAGGGGTGTATGTGTGAAGGGGTCTATGTGTGAGGGGGTGCATGTGTGAAAGGGTGTATGTGTGAAAGGTGCAAGTGCGAGAAGGATATGTACACTCGGTGGCCACCGAATTAGATACCTCCTTTGTGGTCTGCTGCTGCAGCCCATCCAATTCAAGATTTAATGTGTTGTGCATTCAGAGATGCACTTCTATCATAACCACTGCTGTGATGCATGGTTACTTGAGTTACTGTCAGCTTAAACCAGTCTGGCCATTCCACTCTGACATCTCTCATTAACGAGATGTTTTCACCCACAGAACTCCCCTCACTGGAAGCTGTTTTGTGTTCCACACTGTCAATTCTAGATACTGCTGTGTGTGAAAATCCCAGGAGATCAGCAGTTTCTGTGATTCTCAAACCACGCCATCTAGTACCAACTATCATTCCACAGTCAAAATCACTTAGATCATATTTCTTCCCCGTTCTGGTGTTTCATCCAAACAACTGAACTTCTTGACCATGCCTGCATGCATTTATGCATTGAGTTGCTGCCACACGATTGGCAGATTAGATATTTGCATTAACAAGCAGGTGTACCTAATAAAGTGGCCAGTAGGTATGTCAGGGAGGTATGTGTGAGGGGTATATGTGTGACAAGTGAATGGTGAGGGCTGCATGTGTTAAGAGTCTGTGTGCTAAGAGTGTATGTGCATAAGCAGTATATTTGTGAAGAATTTCATATGATGCATTTCCTTGAATATGATCTACGGATTGTCTCTGCATGGAAGTACGTGAATGCTGCTTGTCAGCAAATTCTGTGGGTAATTAAAGGATACTTGAATGTGAGAAACACAATAAATGTGCTGAGGGTCAGATCAGTGGTGTTTAGGTTGGGCAACTAAATAAAATACAGGAAGTCCAGGTGCAGCCTCCAGAAAGCCATCTCACATGAGAAGTGGGAGTTCTGGACCTAACCGTAATCACAAGGATGCTTAGAAGATGTGGTAGGGCTTAAATGATATCAACTCCCACAAAGTATAACCAAATGATATATATGACGATGGGATTTCGAATCCAGATAGCTCAATTGCTTCTATGCTCACTTCGACTGTTAAAACATGGAGGCACAATCACAGACTCCCACAGACCCAACCGACCCTATGGTTCAGTCCCTGAGGCCAATGTGAGAGCATCCTTCAGAACAGTGGGCCTATGGAAATCATGGGGCCCAGACAGGGTACCTGGCCAGGTACTGAAGACCATGTTGATCAACTAACTGGAGTATTCACTGATATCTTTAGCCTCTCATTTCAGCAGTGTGAGGTACCCACCAGCTTCAAGCAGGCTTCAATTCACTTGTACCGGTGCCCAAGAAGAACGTGGTACCCTACCTCAATGACCATCATTCAGTCATACTTACATCCACTATGGTGATGAAATGTATAAACTCCTGCCTCAGAAGTGACTTGAATCTGCTCCAGTTTGCCTTCTGTCACAACAGGTCAACAGCAGATGTCATTTCACTGGCTCTTCACTAAACGCTGGAACATCTGGACAGTGAAGACACAAACCTCAGGATGTTCTTCATTGACTACAGCTTGGCATTCAATACTATCAATCCTTCAAAACTAATCCATAAGCTCCAAGACCTAGGTCTTAATACCTCTTCGTGCAGTTGGATCCTCACTTTCCCCTCTTGGAGGCTCCAGCCAGTTTGGATTGGCAACAACATCGTCTCCTCGATCTTCATCAGCACACTTGCACCACAAGGCTGTGTGCTTAGCCCCCTGTTTTGTTCGCTTTACACTTATGACTGTGAGACTAAGTACAGATCCAATGTCATATTTAAGTTTACTGACCACATCATTGTCATTGATCGCATCGCAGGTGGTGACAAATCAGCATAAAGGAGGAAAATTGAAAATCTGGCCTTGTCGTGCTACAACAACAACCTCTAAGTCAGGGTATGACCAAGGAGCTGATTATTGACTATAGAAAGAGGAAACCAAAGGTCCATGGGCCAGTCCTCAATGGGGGATCAGAGATGGAGGGGGTCAGCAACTTTAAGTTCTCAGCTTTATCAATTCTGAGGATCTGACCTGGGGCCAGCACGTAACTGCTATTACAAAGAAAGTACACAGTGTCCCTGCTTTCTTTGAAGTTTGTTCCATGGCAGGGTAGTGGTTAGCAAAACGCTATTACATTTCAGGGTGTTGGAGTTCAATTTTGACATAATCTGTAAAGGGTCTATACACCCTCCCCATGGTTTTTCTCCAGGTGCTCCAGTTTCCTCCCACAGTCTAAAGATGTACTGGTTAGTAGGTCAATTGGTCACTGTAAATTGTTTCGTGATTACTCTAGGGTTAAATCAGGGATTGCTGGGTGACGTGTCTCAAAGAGCCTAAAGGACCTATTCACCACTCTATCTCAATGAATACTTCCTTACAAGTTTGCAAAGATTTACCATGTCATCTAAAACTTTGACAAATATCTATAGATGTGCGGTGGAGACTACACTGGTATGGAATGGAAAAGCATGCAGATATAGTGGAGACAGCCCTGACCATCATGGGTAAAGCCCTCCCCGCCATTGAGCACATTTACGAGGAGCAATGTCACAGGAAAAGTGTATCCATCATCAAGGACCTACACCATCTGTGCCATGGTCTCTTCACGCTACTGCCATCAGGAAAGAGGAACAGGAGCCTCAGGACCCATACCATCAAGTTCAGGAACAGAGATTTCCCCTCAACCATCAGGCTTGTGAACTACAGGGCATATCTTCACCCATCTTCACTCACCCCATCACTGAAATGTTCCTCCAACCTATGGACTCACTTTCAAGGACTCTTCATCTCACGTTTTGATAATTTATTGTTTATTTATTTATTATTATTAATATTTTATTGTATTTGCAATGTTTTTTTATCTTGTGCATATTGTTTGCTTGCCTGTCTTGTTTTGTAGTTTTTCACTGATTCTGGTTCTTATATTTACTGTGAAAGATGCAAGAAAATGAAACTCTGGGCTGTATACGGTGACGTGCATGTATTTTGAGAATAACCTTACTTCGAACTTCTTGAACTTTGAACTTTGGAAGTGCGTGAACACTGATTGGGAGTGAATTTTGTGGATATTTAAGGGATGCTTGAAAGTGAGCAACACAATAAATGCTGCAGCAAGTCAAGCAGCATCAATGGAGGGAAATAAACAGTTGATCTTTTGGGCAGATATCCCTCACCAGGACTGGAAGGAATTGGGGCAGAAGCCAGAATAAGGAGGTGGGGAGATCAGGGAGGAGTACACTAGCAGGTTCATGGTCAAAGGGCTGGAGAGCTACAGAGATCATAGCTGGGGGGTGTGAAGTAGTGAGAAAGGGTCTCACTGAACTGTCAAAGACAGGAGGAAATCTACTTCAGGGTATACATAACCTGAAGAGACCTCGCAGTGGAGCAGCAAATCGGAGACTCAAGAGGTTTTGCAGATGCTGGAAATCTTGAGCAAAACACACAAACTACTGGAGGAATTCAGCCGGTCAGACAGTGTCTATAGAGGGGAAGAAACAGTTGACATTTTGGGCTTCATTAAAACTGGAATGGAAAGCGGCAGGCGCCAGGTGGGATAGTGGGGGGAGTGCAAGCTGGCAGGTGATAGGATGGGTGTGTCTTTGTGGAGGAATTACTGTCAATCTGAGAATGTGTGTGAATGTTTTATGGGAGAGAGGTGTGTATACGTATTTGATTGCATGCAGGAGTGTGTCTTGAAAAAAAATTGGACAGAAGTGCTGGAGTTAGAGTTGACTCAGTCCCAGTCAAGTTCCACACAAAAACCCATTGGTATTTGTCTCCTGATGGCAGTGGAAAAGGAAAGCCCTGACTCATTTCTTCCTTTCTTCACCCATCTCCTCCCTCTCTATTCCTTTCCTTCCTCTTTTCCCTTCTGCTTTTTCTCTTTCTTTCGCCCATCCTCTTTCCTTCCCCTCTCCTCTTCTCTTCCCTTAACATCGCCCCTCCCCACTACTTCCTTTCTCCCTCACGCCCCCATCCCACACCTTCCATTCTACTTCCAGGGCTTTCTGTTTTCTCTTTCTTCCTGATTACTGCAATCCTGTTTATTTTCCTCCGATATTCCATTTATATAAATTTTAATTCCAATTTTTATTTCAGATTAGAAGCACCTGCAGTATTTTGCATCCAAGTAAGTTAACACTGGGCCGCCATCCAAATGCTTCACAAAAAGTTTGAAGTAATTTAGTGGAATTAATTTCACCCGCATTGAATGTTCCTTGGCTCTCAGGCTCTGTTCTGGGGACCACTTTTGTATTGGTGCATTGAAAGAACCGTTTCACAGGAACACAAAATGGCATAACTGCTGACAAAGTCTCTAAACCTTGAGCGATCTTTCATGAGGCCATAATTAGCAAAACAGAGAACAAAATAACCCTGTAAAACAAATTTAAAATTCAAATGGTGAAAGTGCTGCTGGGTGATGGAATGGTGTAGTGATAAATACATTAATTTGGAATCTTCTGCTCCCTGCAACCCTTTGATATCTGGCTTGAAGCATATTTCTTTTTATCATTTAATCTCCGTGAAAACAATTTTGAAATTGGCTTCATTCCACTCACTTGAATGTAGCTATTAACTGCTCTTGGGCAAGTAGCTGGTGCTCATTGCTTAATGATGAGTTCTTGTTGATTGCTGCTGACTAGTGCAAGAAAATGCCTTCAATAAAGGCAGGAAGTTCTGCAAATGTATAGTACTTCAGCTTTCAGAGCTGCTGCTGGTACACCTCAGGGGTATCTTCCACAGGGCCAATAGAAATGATCAGAGAGTCCAAGAGGAGGGACAAAGGTTGAGCAAAAATCAGCGGTGTAACTAAGTATTGTCCCCAAAGTAGTACCTACCCTCTTTATAAGTTGATTAACAGGTGGACAATGCTGGAAATAGCCATTCTCTGGCTGGACGCTGTGTGGAGTCTGCCATCAATTTCTTAACCAACATAAAACACCCCAGTTCCGCATCAGACTATATTTCCCTCAACTGCCACTGGTGCTGTTATGTTTATTTTTGATGATTTTGTTGTGTAAGTTATGTACGTCAGTTTAAGTTTAGCTAATTTCTGTCTGTCGTGTGTGGAATGGAAGGTGCTGCTGCAACTAAGGGCAGATTTTCTTGCCATTTATATCATAGGTACGGATGCCCAAGATAAAGTTCAAAGTAGAACTTAGCATCAGAGTGCATACATGGCACCACATCCAGCTCGGAGAATCCTTTCCTGCAGGCATACTTAGCAAATCTATAGAACAGTAACTGTAAACAGGATCTGTAAACTGTAAACAAACCATGCAACTGCTGATGATAAATAAATAGCAATTAATAAAGAGCATGAAATAGCAAGAAAAAAAGAGTCCTTAGTTATCCCTTTTTGTTCAAGAGCCTGTGGGTTGAGGGTAGTTTCAGTTCTTGGACCTAGTGGTGCGAGCTCTGAGGCACCTGAACCTTCTACCTGACGGCAGCAGCAAGAAATCAGCATGGTCTGGATGGCGAGGACCTTTGATGATGGACGCTGCTTTCCTATGGCAACATCTCATGTACACGTGCTCAGTTGTTGGGAGGGTTTTACCTGAGATGTACTGGGCCAAATCCAATTCCTTTTGTAGGATTTTCAAACTTAAACTTGACCTCACTTAAATACACTTGATCTTGTAGGTAAAGGAGGCAAAATTTGTCATAGGTTATGACTTTATTCCCGGGAACATAGGAAAATGATGGGAGATTTGATGCAGGTATACAAAATGATGAAGTATAGATAGAGTCAATTCAAGCGGGCGTTTTCCATTGAGGTTGGGTGAGACTGGAAGTAGAGGTTAAGAGTGTAAGGTGAAATATATATAAGGAGAACATGAGAGAGAAATTCTTCACTTGGAGGGTGGTGATAATGTGGAATGAGCTGCCGGCAGAAGTGGTGGATTTGTGTTCAGTTTCACTTTAAGAGCAATTTGGATAAGTAGGAGAATGGAAGGAGAATAGAAGGCTATGCTCCAGATGCATGTTGATGGGACCAGACAGAGTGATAATTTAACACGACTGGATGGGCCACAGGGCCTGTTACTGTGTGGTATTGCTCTATGGTTCTATGACTCTGTGAACTAATGCAAGAGAACCAACACTTTGGCATTTCTGCTGCCATTGCTGTTCTATTTATCAAAGGTAAGCGTCTCACACGAGTGATTCATGAAGACAAACTGCTGGTAAATAGGAAAGTTCTGCTGTTATTGGATGTCGCATTCAGATCCCTCACTGTTGAGTGTGCGAATTCCACATTTGCTCATTAGCTGAAGGGTGAGGTACAGATGGTGCCACTACTCTGAATTAAGTGTTGAGCCTATGTGGGGCAAACTCCAAATGCGGCAAGAAGCAGAGGAAGTATGAATTCACTCTAACTATGCCACTGTATGAGGAGAGAGTCACCTTCCTTCATTTAAAATCATCAGCTCATCTGAAGGGAAATGCTCTGTACTCAGAACATTGAGTACAGAAGTTGGGATGTAATGTTAAAATTGTACAAGGCATTGGTAAGGCCAAATTTGGAATATTGTGTACAGTTCTGGTCACCGAATTATAGGAAAGATATCAATAAATTAGAGAGAGTGCAGAGACGATTTACTAGGATGTTACCTGGGTTTCAGCACTTAAGTTACAGAGAAAGGTTGAACAAGTTAGGTCTCTATTCATTGGAGCGTAGAAGGTTGAGGGGGGATTTGATCGAGGTATTTAAAATTTTGAGAGGGATAGATAGAGTTGACGTGAATAGGCTGTTTCCATTGAGAGTAGGGGAGATTCAAACGAGAGGACATGATTTGAGAGTTAGGGGGCAAAAGTTTAAGGGAAACACGAAGGGGTATTTCTTTACTCAGAGAGTGATAGCTGTGTGAAATGAGCTTCCTGTAGAAGTAGTAGAGGCCAGTTCAGTTGTGTCATTTAAGGTAAAATTGGATAGGTATATGGACAGGAAAGGAGTGGAGGGTTATGGGCTGAGTGCGGGTAGGTGGGACTAGGTGAGATTAAGAGTTCGGCACGGACTAGGAGGGCTGAGATGGCCTGTTTCCGTGCTGTGATTGTTATATGTTATATGGTTATGATTTGAGTTTAGATTTTGCGTTTCATATTTCCCAGTACTGAGCAAAATAATGTCATCACTGCCAGGATCCAGCAGAAACGTTAAGTAAAACTCCATTATTGTTTCCCATTCAGAATGATTAGAATTTCTATGTGCCTTTTGCAAACTAATGGAATTTTAAAACATAAGACTGGCTATTATTTGAAAAGTATCCCACACCACTATTACTGACAAAATAGAAGCTCAGCCTTTCAGTCCATCTGCTTCTTTGAGCTATATCCAATTTGTTTCACTCCATGCTTTCTGTACAACCTTGAACTTATTTCTATTATATGCAATTTTTGAGTTCCTTCCTGGAAGTTATTGATAAATCATGTTCCTTTACCTTTTAAGTGCATTCTAGGTCATAACAACACATTACATAATTTTATAAACTGCTGCTTTTTTCCAAAATTTTCTTATTTTCTACTTTGTATCTCATTCTGATGATAAGTCCTATCAATGGAAACTGTTTCCATGAAAACCATTTTATGAGTTTGGATTAGGTAATGATATCTTCCTTTTGCTGGTTTGTTTCACTGGTCTCAGAGAACATGCGACACATTAGAGGAGAAAGAAACAAACCTAATATTTCAGTCAATAAGGATTCTATGAAAGGTCTTTGACGTGAAAGGGTCACCCTGTTCTTCTCCAATGCTGCTGAATTTGCTGAACAATTTTGGCATTTTCTGTTTATATTTCAGATTTTTATCAAATGTAACATTTTTTTGTCTTCCTTAGTCTCCATATAACCAAGTCTTTAATGTGAAGTTCTGTTCTAGTAAATCCTTTGGTTCTTCTCCAAGACATTACCACACTCAGAAAATGCTGGAGGAACTCAGCAGGCCATGCAACATCTAGGAAAAGAGTACATTTGATGTTTCGGGCTGAAAGCCTTCAGCAATACTCTCCCTAGGTCACACTGCATATGACTGGACATCTTATTTCACCTGAAGTTTAACCAGTGATTTATAAATGTTTAGCACACTCTCCCAACATCCGTACAAAAATTGTTCTTGGATTCCTATTTTAATAACACCCCACTGCTGTTACTGAAGGAAGCAAGTTTTAGCCAGTCTAATCTTTCCTTTGCCCCGCTTAAATTCTACACTTATTGAATGAGTTTATTTTAGTGTGGTGGTACCAACTCTACCTTCATACATGTATGTATGACAGAAAAGCATACCAGTAGCCAGTCTAGTGAGGCTTCCTTGCATCCCTCCTGCAATACACAACCTTCCTTATGACAGGAGATCAAAATTGTACTCAATACTTCAACTGTCAGCTCTCTGAGGCCCAAAATAATTTTAGGAAGCCATACTCTTACTTCTACTTAGTCCTTTAGCAAAAAAGACCCACAGAACATTTGCTACTGCAGAGAGAACTTTTGTCCCTTCACCTTCACTGACTGTTGTCCACTATCTTGGAAACTATTTGATAATAATAAGAGATTCTGTAGATACTTCAAGCAACACACACAATACACTGGAGTAACTCAGCAACAGAGGGCTGAGATCCTTCTTCAGGACTGGAAATAAAGGGGGCAAAAGCCAGAATAACAAGGAGAGAGGAGTGGAATGAGTACAAGCTGGCAGGTGATAGTTGAAACCAGGTGGGTCGATGTGGGAGGGACGATGAAGTAAGAAGCTGGGAGGTAGTAGGAGGAAAAGGTAAAGGGCTAAAGAAGAAATCTGATCAGAGAGGACAGCGGGCCATATTCTGGCCTCTGCCCCATTCCTTTCCAGTCCTGGTGAAGGATTTCGGCCTGAAACATTGACTGTTTATTCTCTTCCATTGATGCTGTCTGACTTGCTGTGTTCATCCAGCATCTGTGTGTGTTTATAAAAGCATTAAGAAAAAATCTAAAACAGAAGAGATTCTGCAGATGTGGAAGTCCAGCTTAATACACACAAAATTCTAGAGGAAATCAGTAGGTCCCTCATCTGGTTTTACCTATCATCTGCTAGCTTGTACTCCATTACACACACACACACACACACACACACACACACACACACACACACACACACACACACACACACACACACACACACACACACACACACACACACACACACACACACCCCAACCCCCCCCCCCCCCCCAAATTCTGGCTTTCACATCCTGCTCTCCAGACCTGATGAAGGGCCGCAGATCAGCAGATCAAAATATCAACTGACAATCCCTCTCAGAGATTTCCAGCATCTGCAGAATCTCTTGTATTCAGAAACACATTTGGTTCAGCAGGTCTTTTTCATTGCACTCCAGCTGACCATTACATCTTCACAGGTATTTTAACACAATCTCCTTTGAAAGTCTTGCTTCAATTTCCCCTAAAATGTATCTATATTGTTTATTGTAACCAATCCATTGGCCTCAGAATTTCACACTCCAACCATTTGCTGGCGTTAAAGTGGAATTCTTTACTTTAGGCTCTTCAGAAGGCATACATTCTCTGCACATTAATGGCTAGTGAGAGGCTGAAGCTAGATTAAAATTAATAAAGCTTATTGGTAAACAGTTTTGCCATTGAAGTATGCATTGAGAAGGAGTGTTTATTTGATTGAATAGCCTTACGATTAAACGTGTACTGTGCTTATGGTATTGGATGAAATAAGATAAAGGGCATGGCTGCGCAGATGCGTGGATATCAGCACGTTAGACAGGCAGGAAAAATTTAAAAGGAGTGCATTTCTTCTTCAGCGGTTTGATCGAGGCACGACTGCACATGTGCATGGACGTCAGCTAGTTTGCCTGGCTGGAAGAATTTAAAAAGAAGACAGCTTTATAGAGCGGGCATCAGAGTAGAGGGAGTCAGAGTAGGAGGGCTTTGGCTCAAAGGGGCCTCAGCGATAACGGGTCAAGGCAAGGTCAGTTACTTGTGAAGACTACAAATAGGACGTATGTCTGCGGGGCCGGTGTTCTGTACTGGGTGTCGGATGTGCTATGTCTGCGAGACTCCCAGTCTCCCGGGTGGCCACATCTCTTCCAGGTGCATCAAGCTGCAGCTCCTTAAGGAATGTGTTAGGGAACTGGAGATGGAGCTCGATGACCTTCGTCTGGTCAGGGAAAATGAGGAGGAGCTATAGAAAAGTAGTCACACCGGGGCAAGACCCAGACACTAGAGGGTACCCCTGTGGCCGCACCCTTAACAATAAGTACTGCTGTCTGAGTACTGTTGCGGGGAACAACTTACCTGGGGAAAGCGACAGAGGGACAGAGCGACAGGGGGCAGCCTCTGGACCTGCGTCTCAGAAGGGTAGGGAAAGGAAGAGGATGGCAGCAGTTTCAGGGGACTCTATAGTTAGGGGATCAGACAAGCGATTCTGTGGACACAGGAAAGAAACACGGATGGTAGTTTGCCTCCCGGGTGCAAGGGTCCGGGATGTTTCTGATCGCATCCACGATATCCTGAAGTGGGAAGGTGCTTCCTGAAGAGGTTGTGGTACATATTGGTACCAATGGCATAAGTAGGAAAAATGAGGAGGTCCTGAAAACAGACTACAGGGAGTTAGGAAGGAAGTTGAGAAGCAGGATCTTAAAGGTAGTAATCTCAGGAATACTGCCAGAGCCACACGACAGTGAGAGCCAGAAGAGGCCATGAGAGGCATTGACGAGCAGGATTAAGGAAAACCCCAAGACATTCTACAAGTATATGAAGAGCAAGAGGATAAGACATGAGAGAATAAGACCAATCAAGTGTGACAGTAGAAAACTGTGTATGGAACCGGAGGAGATAGCGGAGGTCGTTAATGAATGCTTTGCTTCAGCATTCACTATGGCCCTTGGTGTTGTAGGGATGACTTACAATGGACTGAAAAGCTTGAGCATATAGATAGGAAGAAAGAGGATTGCTGGAGCTTTTGGAAAGCATCAAGTTGGATAAGTCACTGGAACCGGATGAGATATATCCCAGGCTACTGTGGGAGGCAAGGGAGGAGATTGCTGGGCCTCTAGCGATGATCTTTGCATCATCAATGGGGATGGGAGAAATTCTGGAGGATTGGAGGGTTACAGATGTTGTTCCCTTATTCAAGAAAGGGTGTAGAGATAGCCCAGGAAATTATAGACCAGTGAGTCTTACTTCAGTGGCGGTAAGTAGATGGAGAAGATCCTGAGAGGCAGGATTTATAAACATTTGGGGAGGTATAATATGATTAGGAATAGTCAGCATGGCTTTGTCAGAGGCAGGTCGTTCCTGATGTCCTGATTGAATTTTTTTGAGGATGTGACTAAACACATTGATGAAGGTAGAGCAGTAGGTGTAGTGTATTGGGATTTCAGCAAGGCATTTGATAAGGTACCCCATGCAAGGCATATAGAAAAAGTAAGGAGGCATGGGATCCAAGGGGACATTACTTTGTGGATCCAGAAATGGCTTGCCCACAGAAGGCAAAGAGTGGTTGCAAACAGGTCATATTCTGCATAGAGTTTGGTGACCAGTGGAGTGTCTCAGGGATCTATTCTGGGATCCCTTCTGTTCATGATTTTTATAAATGACCTGGATGAGGAAGTGGAGGGATGGGTTAATAAATTTGCTGATGACACAAAGATTGGGGGTGTTGTGGATAGTGTGGAGAGCTGTCAGAGGTTACAGCGGGACATTGATAGAATGCAAAACTGGGCTGTGAAGTGAAAGATGGGGTTCAGCCCAGATAAGTGTGAGGTGGTTCATTTTGGTAAGTCAAATATGATGGCAGAATATAGTATTAATGGTAAGACTCTTGACAGTGTGGAGGATCAGAGGAATCTTGGGGTCTGAGTCCATAGGATACTCAAAGTTACTGCACAAGTTGACTCTGTGGTTAAGAAGGCATGCAGTACATTGGCCTTCTTCAACCATGGGATTGAGTTCAAGAGCCGAGAGGTAATGTTACAGCTATATAGGACCCTGGTCAGACAACACTTGGAGTACTGTGCTCAGTTCTGGTCACCTCACTACAGGAAAGATGTGGAAACTATAGAAAAGGTGCAGAGGAGATTTACAAAAATATTGCCTTGATTGGGGAGTATGTCTTATGAGAACAGGTTGAGTGAACTTGGCCTTTTCTCCTTGGAGCGACAGAGTATGAGAGGTGACCTGATAGAGGTGTATAGATGATGAGAGTCATTGATCGTGTGGATAGTCAGAGGCTTTTTCCCAGGGCTAAAATGGCTAACCTGAGAGGGCACAGTTTTGAGGTGCTTGGAAGTAGGTACAGAGGAGATGTCGGGGTAAGTTTTTTATGCAGAGAGTGGTGAGTGCGTGGAATGGGCTGCCAGCAATGGTGGTGGAGGCGGATACAATAAGGTTTTTTAAGAGATTCCTGGATAGGTACATGGAGCATAGAAAAATAGAGGGCTGTGTGTAACCCTAGGTAATTTCTAAAGTAAGTACATGTTCAGCACAGCATTGTGGACCGAAAGGTCTGTATTGTGCCGTAAGTTTTCTATGTTTCTATGTTTTCTAAAAGAAGGAGGAAAGCTTCTGAACATTGCAAGAGGCTAGTTGGATAAAGTGGTGCATTTTGTGTTGCATAATTTATGAAATTGAAGGCTTAATAAAAGAACAGTGATTCAGTTCCAGGACACCTGCAGAATCCCAAATCCAACTCAGAGCTGTCGATACACAGTTCTGTTTGGATTCTCCTCTTGCACAGATCACACAGAGAACTGCCACTGTGAAAATTGACTAGGATTATGGACAACAGATCTGATTCCAAAGCACATGATTAGATTAGGAAAGTCAGTCACCAATTTTGTAGGGTGGGTGGTCAGGTGGGAAAGGAAGGAAGGGAAAAAGCAGTGGAAAAGGATCGTGGATAATGGATCCTGGGCTTAGAGAGGGTATGAAGACTATGGGGGTTAGTGGAGTGATTTTAGAATGAGATTGGAAGAATAACTGCTACTTCTCCCATTCTACATTTAGATGCATATATTTTAAGTATTAGCTCCAGCCTGTTACTTGCTCTCTAAGGACAGCCTGAGAGATGACAAATAATAGTGACTGAAAATGAGTCTCTATGCATTGTTTCCTTTAGTCATAGAGTCATGGAGAACTACAGCACAAAACCTTGCCCTTTAGCACGTATAGTCCATGCCAAAACTATTTAAACTGCCTACACCCAATGACCTGTACCTAGTCCATGGCCCTCCATATCCCTACTATCCATGTACCTATCCAAAATTCTCTTAAATGTTGAAATTGAACTCACATAGACCACTTGTGCTAGTAGTTCATTCCATACTCTCACAACCCTCTGAGTGAAAAAAATTCCCCTCATTTTCTCCCTAAACTTTTCACCTTTCACCCTTAACCCTTGACCTCTGTTTGTAGTCCCAGCCAACCTCAGTGGAAAAGCCTTCTTGTATTTACCCTATCTATACCTCTCAAAATTTTGTATACCCCATCAATTCTCCTCTTAATCTTTTACGTTCTAAAGAATACAGTCCTAACTTATTCAATTTTCCCTTGCAACTCAGGTCCTCCCAGCAACATCCTTCTAAATTTTCTCTGCTCTCTTTCAACCTTATTTACATCTTTCCTGTAGGTTGGTAACCAAAACTGCATACAATACTCCAAATTAAGCCTCGCTAATGTCTTATTCAACTTCAACATAACATCCTAACTTTAGTACTCAATACATTGATTCATGAAGGCCAATATGCCAAAAGCTTTCTTTATGACCCTATCTACCTGTGACACCTCTTTCAATGAATTATGTACCTGTATTCCCAGATACAGTACCTTTGTTTACCACACTCCTTAGTGCCCTAACATTCACTATGTGAGACCTACCCTGTTAGTTTTGCCAAAGTGCAAAATCTCACACTTCTCTGCATTAAATTCCTTCTGTCATTTTCAGCCCTTTTTCCAGCTGATGCAAATCCCTTTGCAAGCCATGATAGCTTTTCTCATTGTCACCTCAATCTTGGGGTCATCCAGAAATTTACTGATCTAGTTAACCACATTATCATCCAGATCATTGACATAGATGATAAACAACAAAGGAGCTAGCACCGATCCATGTGGCACAACACTAGTCAAAGACCTCCAGTCAGTGAGGCAACCCTCCATGACCATTCTTTGGTTTCTCCCACAAATCAAATGCCTATTCCAATTTACTACCTCATTCTGTACACTAAGTGACTGAAACTTCTTGACCAGCTTCCCAGGCTGGACCTTGTCAAATGCCTTACTAAAATCCATTTAGATAACCGCCGTTGTCTTGCCTTCATCCCCTTTCCTGGTAACTTCCTCAAAAATCTCTAGAAGATCGGTTAGACGTGACCTACCATGCACAAAGCCATACTGATTACCCTTAATAATTCCATGTCTTCCCAAATACTTATGTCTGGTCCCTTAGAATACATTCCAATAATTTTCCCATAACTGGTCCTATAATTACCTGATTTCTGTTTAGAGCGTTTTTTAAAAGTGGACAAATGCTGGCTATTCTCCAGTCCTCTAGAATCTGTTGCTAAGGATGTTTTAAATATCTCTGCTAGGGCCCTAGCAATTTCTCCACTTGCCTCCCACAGGGCCCAAGAATCACCTTGTCAGGCCCTGGAGATTTTATCCACCCTGATTTGCCTCAGGATGGCAAACACCTCCTCCTCTGTAATCTGTACCGGATCCATGAAGTTGATGCCGCTTTGCCTCACTTCTATAGACTCTGTGTCCTTCTCCTGAGTAAACATGATGTAAAGAATTCATTTACAATCCCCCCTATCTGTTCAGGCTCCGCACATGGACTACCACTCTGGTCTTCCAGAGGACCAATTTTGTTCTTAGCAATCCTTTTGCTCTTAACATGCTTGTAGACTCCGTTATGATTCTCCTTCACCTTGTCTGCTAAAGCAACTTCATGGCTTCTTTTAGCCTCCCTGATTTCTTTCTTAAATGGTCTCTTGTAATTCTGGTAGTCCATAAGCTCTTTGATTGTTCCTACTTGCCTATACCTCCTTTTCACTCTTAACTAGGATCTCAATATCTCTTGAAAACTAAGGTTCCCTACTCTTTCTATTTTTACCTTTTATTCTGAAAGGCACATACAAGCTTTGTACTCTCAACATTTTGTTTTTGAAGGCCACCTTCTTCAAGTGCACTTTTGCCAGAAAACAGGCTGTACCAATCTACACTTGCCAGATCATTTCTGACACCAGGAAAATCAGCCAGAATATTGAGCTGCCAGTCCCACCCCTACTGCAACCAAGTCTCACTAATGGCCATAATGTCATAATTCCAGGTGTTGATCCATGGCCTGAGCTCAATTGTCTTGCCTACGATACTTCTTGCTTTGAAATGTATGCAGATAAGGACACTAGTCGCACCATACTCAACATTTTGACTGACTCTGTCTGAGGTCTTACCAACATCTTCCTCCACAACCTCACAAGTAACTATTCTGGCACTCCAGTTCCCATGCCCTGCAACTCTAGTTTAAACCCAACTGGCCAGCATTAACAAACTATCCACTAGCATATTAGTCCTCCTCCAGTTCAGGTGCAAAGTGTCCCTTCTGTACAGGTCCCACCTTCCATGGAAGAGAGCTCAATGATCCAAAGATCTTATGTCCTCCCACCTACATCAACTGCTTAGCCACTTATTAAACTGTATAATCTTCCTAGTTCTGTCCTCACTAACACATGGCCTGGGTAGCAATGGTGGGATCACAACCCTACAGGACCTGCTCTTTAACATTATATTCAATCATTTTATAATAGCTGCACCAACAGTGTTCATTCAAAGTTCTCCAATGAGTATAATCCATTGCATTTGCTTCCAGTTCAGCAGTATAACCACCTTGCTAGCCAGTAGGTCAGGAAGAACACAGTTAAAGTTTCAAGTCAAAGTACAGATCTGGTGAAGGGTTGTCAATCTGAAACGTAAACTTCGTTTCTCTGTCCACAGATATCATCTGAACTGCTGCGTGTCTCTAGCACTTTTTGTTGTTATTTTAGATGTTCAGAATCCTTTTTTTACTTCATTAGCTAACTAATAGATACTTATCTTCAAAATGTCCAGACAGAATGTTCAAATAAATATTCTATCATTCTTGTTCCAGTTGTTCAAATGAGTCTTCAAACTGTTTATGCATGAAACTAAAATAGAGCATTATGCAAAGCAAAACTGGACTCAGAACTGTGTACATCACAACAGCATAAATGATGGATAAATATAGCTTCAAATATAATATAAATATAGCTTCAAACACACCTTGGTCCTTTACGCAGTAGTTAGTGAATATGACTAGAAGGTAACGTTAACAAATTATGATTTGTGAAAAGAATATTTTTCTTTGTGCTTCAATAGGAATCTGCAATGGCAAAGCTGGGCTGAAACTGGCAAGCTGTTCTGCATGTCGAACGCAATTGCTGAGTTTCCATCTGACAGCTTAAAAACTTCTCCAATGAATTTCATAGTAGCTGGAGCGAACTTAAGTGTATTGAACATGTCACTTCAGAGTCTTGTCTGAGCAACTGAGCTCTCCGGGGAAGGTGAATAAAGCAGCAGGTTACATTATATATACAGAAGCCCAGAGCCCCTTGTTCTGACTGTATCTATTCTTACAACCCTGGAGTTGCATGCTCCAATACCATGACATCTAAGCTGCTCTGAACTACCAGATATTTAGGTTGAGTGCTGATAGTGAATGTGATTCATAAAACACTTTGAGCTAGAAAGTTGTTATTGGCAATAATATTTATGACTATTAACACTTATTAGTAAATGTTAGTGCATTATGTCCAATATATCAAGGGCACCTCCCTCGTCATCATCAGTCGTACCCACAGGAGGCACTGCCTCAAAAGGCAACAGCTTTCATCAACAATCCCACCAACCGTGTCATGCCATCTTTTTGCAGTTACCTTCAGGCAGGAGGTAGAGAAGGCTGAAATTCTACACTGCAAAGTTCAATAACATTCACTTCCCTACAGCCATTCCATCCTTGAACCAACTGAAAAAGCTTGAATCACAACAATTCAACAACACCATCATCACTTCAATCACTTTACACCAAAATTGACCTTTTTCATTCTAATTTTGTTCTTCCTCCTAAAATGTGTGTATCATAAGTTTTCTTGTAAATAAGACTATAAGACCCAGTAGCAGAATTCGGCCATTCGACCCACTGGGTCCACTCTGCCATTCAGTCATGGCTCATTTATCTTCCCTCTCAATCCCATTCTCCTGCTTTCTCCCCGTAATCTTTGAAACCTTTACTGATCAAGAGTCTGCTGTATTGACACCTGCTTTAAATATACCCACTAACTTGGCTTTCACAGCTGTCTGTGGCAATGAATTTGACAGATTCACCAACCCTCTGGTTAAAGAAATGCCTCTTCCTCTCTGTTCTAAAGCGACATCCTTCTATTCTGAGTGGTGGCATCTGGTCCTAGACTTCCCAACTACTGGAAATAAATGCTGTTTATAAACTTGACAATGAACTTGACTTTGAATTTGATTTTAGCTGCAAGTGCTAAATAAACACCCAAGGTATGGCACTTCCTGATGTTAAAAACTAGTGATTGAAGGAGGACTGGATACTAAGAAGGTAGGGCAGGCATCTGATAAATCAAATGCCAAGTCCAAGTCTTGCTTTTATTGCAGACAACATTTCTGTATGAATTGAAAGAGGTATCCCACAAGTAAACAATGATCTGCAAGATAACGAGGTGACGTGGGTCAGCAAATTTGCTGATGACACTGAGAATGGGGCATAGTGGACAGTGAGGAAGACTATCAAAATTGCAGTGGGATCTAGACCAGTTAGAAAAATGGGCTGAAAAATGGTAGATGGAGTTTAATGCAGAGAAGTCTGAGGTGTTACACTTTGGGAGGACCAACCAGTGTAGGTCTTATACAGTGAGCAGTAGGGCACTGAGGAATGTGGTAGAACAGAGGAATCTGGGAATACTGATACATAATTCCTTGAAAGTAGCATCAGAGATAGATAGGATTCAAAAGAAATCTTTTGACACATTAGTCTTCATAAATGAATGTATTGAGTACAGGAGTTGGAATGATATGTTGAAATTGTAAAACACATTGGTAAGGTCTAATTTGGAGTATTGTGTGCAGTTTTGGTCACCTACCTACAAGAAAGATATAAATAAGATTGAAGGAGTGCAGAGAAAATTTAAAAGGATGTTGCTGGCATTTAGGGATTTGAGTTACAGGGAAAGGTTGAATGGGTTAGGACTTCATTCCCTAGTCCATAGAAGACTAAAGGGAGATTTGATAGAGGTATATAAAATTTTGAGGGGTATAGGTACGGTAAATGCAAGTAGACTTTTTCCACAGAGTTTGGGTGAGACCAGAACCAGAGGTCATGGGTTAAGGGTAAAAGGTGAGATGTTTAAAGGGAACATGGAGGGGGAAGGGAGCTCTTCACTCCAATCTCTAACGGTGGAGAGTGTGTTGAACCAGCACAGGGTCGCAGGGTCGACTTCAACATTTAAGAGAAATTCTGATGGGTACATGGATGGGAGGGGTATGGAGGGCAATGGCCCCAGTGCAGATCGATACAACTAGGCAGATTAGTGGTTTGGCATAGACTTGATGGGCCAAAGGGCCTGTTTCTCTGACTCTAATCAAGCAGCAACTTAGAATAGCTGGACAACATAATACATTAAAGGCAATGTACCAACCACCTCCGTCACAATCCCTGAGTGCATTGTGTCCCACAGGTCAGCCTCACTGGAGGAGACAATGCAATGATGTACAAGTGAAGCAATTAGCTCTAGTGGCCCTCAACAGCTTCCATAAAGTCCTTTAGCATCGGGGGCATAGAAACCTCCTGCAGATTACTCCTTCAGCAGTCACTTAGGGTTAGAGAAACAGTTGTAGCTCTAGTCAGATTGTACTCTGGTTGTCATCTGACTTGAAAACAATCCATTTTTTCAAGGGAGCACGAGGAACAAAACCAGGTGAATTTATAGGGAATGAAATAGGTTTCAAGGAAGGATGGGATATGGGTTCCTCATAAGTTTAAATATTGCATGGGAAATAAAGCCACAATTAATTTAAAGGGAATGCAAGTGTGTGGGAAGTAGACCCTGGAGAGGGGTGGGAAGAAGGACCAGGTTTAAAAGGCAATGCTGAAAATGGGGTGCCAGTGTGTGTCCTGCACAGGAAGCAAAACCAGGTAGTCCAGGTGCCAAACCACTGGAATTTCTGAATAATCAGATAGCAGATTGTTGGATAGGTTGAGTGGGAAGGATAAATTATGGAAAATTGAGTTTTACATGGGAAAGTATATGGTCATGCACTTCAGAAAGAATGCAGACTAAAGGCAGACTATTTTCCAAAAAGATATTACAAATGAATGAAGTTTAGAGGGATCAAGATGGTCCTGGTATAAAGCACAAAAAATAGCCAAACCAGGTATAGCAAGTAAATAAGAAGGCAAATGACATATTATCCTTTACTGCTGGAATGTTGGTTTAGAAAAAGAGAAATATTGTTACGATTTTAGAGGGCATGAGTGAGGCCACAATGGATTATTCAGTAGATTTTTGACCCCCTTATTTAAGAAACTACTACCATTGAAGAAATACAGAGAAATTCACTGTGATAGTTCCTGAGATGAGAGGGTTGTTCCATCACAAGCTGGTAAAGAAGTTGAAACTGTATCCTTTGGAATTTAGAAGTAGTTACCTTATTGAAGATATAAAATCCCAAGGGCCTGAGGAAGAGAGGTCTGGGGTTGGGGAGGGTAGATGTTGAGATACGTCCGCTAGTGGGGGATTCAAGATGAGATAGTTACAAAATAAAGGAATGGTCATTTGAAACTGAGGTATTAAGAAATATCTTCTCACAGTAGCTACATCAGTAATTCTCTGGAATTTTTTGCCTCAGGTATTTGTGGAGGCTAAACTCTATGAGTGTTTGAAGTGTTATGAATGTACCACAGCTCTGAGGGGCCGAAGGGTGTGGGGGTAGCCCCCTCCTTTGTGAGAATCGCAAGATCACTATTGAGTCAATTCAGGAGACACAGGAAATGAGAGAAAGACATGCAGAATCCACAAAAGGGTTAGAATGTGTCCTGGCCTCTGAAAGGCGGACCCATTTGATACCGGCTATTGTTTCTTGGAGACGGACTTGTGTATTGCATCCTGGACGATGCAATCAAAGCCCCAGGCAATGAACCAAGCAGGAGGTTGGTAGAGGGATTGCATCATCCCCAACCTGATTGACACCCGAGACCCTGTGAATCAGGATAAAAAGAGGGTCTGTGGGAACAGCCCCTCAGACGCACCAGAAGAAACGCTAGCGATCCCGTAATAGCGAAAGCCGGTGGAAGGCCACATGCGTCCGCTTCCATTTGCCCAGAATCGGTGACCTTTGCCACGGAAAAATGGTTTTTAGCTAACAACGGGGAACTCAACTCTCAACGACTCTCGAAGGATTGACATCATAAATAGAATGGGCAAGTTTTAACCCGTCTCTCTCTCTCCAACAATTGCCACACAGGGTCCTCAACGGCGGCAGCCTGTATGAACTGAACGAACTATATATATCCATCGGACAATTCATTATACCCTAGGCAACAACACAGCTTATTTCTTATTGATTATTATTATACCCACGCTTTTAGATTTAGTATTGACGACGTATATTATCTGTGTGTTTGCATTGATATTATTTTTGTGTATTTCTATCAATAAATACTGTTAAAAATAGTACCATCAGACTTCAACGGACCTCTCTATCTTTGCTGGTAAGTGACCCAGTTACGGGGTACATAACAAAAGAAGAATTCAGTGAATTCTTGAAAAAAAATTGATGACTATAGGGAACTGACACAGAAAGCAGAGACCAGCATAGATCAGCCTTGATCGTGTTGAATGGCAGGGCAGGTTTGAAGGGCCATAGGGGCTAATCCTGCACTTTTTCTTTAGTTCCGGAATACCATCTGCAGAGATGACACCGAAACTTCTTCACTCCTGTTCCAATTCTTTCACCTGACCATGTGAAAGTCCATGGGAGGTTTTCACTTCACTTTTGCACATTACACATTATAAACTTGATGTTCATTCTTTTCTCAGCCTGAGCTTTCTCCTTGAATTGGTGTAACATGAGCCACAAAGACTGTTTTGTGGTGCTGTTAGTAGGGGAGCTTTAGGATTTTGGTCCAGCTGTGTTGAAGTACTGTTAAAATATTTCTAAGTCTCAGAATAAGTCCAAGTGACCCTGTTTCCAATAGGGTGAAGTAAAAACAGGCTCAGTAAGGAGAGATTTTTCCAAATAAATCTGTTAGAATTCTTTGAGAAGGTATCAAGCAGGTTAGATAAAGCAGAGTAGTGGATGCTATTCATGTGCATTTTCAAAAGGCCTTTGACATGTTGTCTAACACTGGGTTGCTAAACACGTTAAGAACCCCTGGTGTTGGAGAGAATGTATCAGCACAGATTGAAGGTTGGCTTGCTGGCAGAAGTGGAATTCATCGACACAGAGGGCTGTGGACTTGTGGAGGACAAGTCATTGTGTATATGGAAGCAGAGATTGATAGATTATACATTGGTAAGAGCTGAAGGTTATGGGGAGAAGATAAGAGAATAATGTCAAACAAGCTTGAATGGGCTGAATAGACTAATTCTAATCCTATATCTTATTGTTCCAGGTTAGGATAGTGCCTGCCTCACAGGAGTCATGTTGCTGCCATCTACATTTTAAATATGTCTTCCAGTTGGGAGAGGATGGATATGAGGAGATGTGTTGGAGAACATAAGGACATCTAAAACAGAAACAGGAGTAGCCTGTTCCACTAATCTGTATTTTTAAATCTCAGTGTAACTTTCGTGTATTAACCCCATATCCCTTAATTCCTTTAATACCTAAAAATCTATCCACCTCTGCCTTGAATATACTCAGATAAGAACATAATTACATCTGAGATTACTGGGAATCAGAAAGAGAAAAGAATGGTAATTTAATAGTCTAGTTATTTGAAACAAATAAATGTATAAAGGATAGGCAACTTAGCAAAGATAGACATAGTTTTTAATATGATGGAGCCCAGTGGGAAAAATATGCACAAGGTATCGCCCAGAAAGCAAGTTGCCAATAAATGAAATTAAATCTAAATGATTATTGTCTCCTCTGGCTGAACATTAATGAGAAAATGTGGCTGAATTTCAATGTTCTGTGTTGCTGCTGTAAAGAAATCTAAATTCAAAAATGGAATGTTTAACTCATTTCCTGCAACCACTCAGATGAGACAGAATTCAGACTTTGAACTTATCTTTGTTAAAATTATCCAGTAATGGTAAATCCTAGTTCTCTTTTATCACAGAATGTGGTCCAAAAATCCTGCTGCATTCCCTGCACTCTGTAAGAAAATCTAATTTGAAAAGATCTCCATAGAAAATCCTTATTTCCATATAATGTTCCATCTTGGTCTTAGTGTCTGGAGACTCAGCACCTCTCTGCAAGCATATCTGCTAAACTTAAACTTGAAGCCTCTTGGCTGATGAGAGTGAGAGAGGTTGCTAGCAATGACTTTGTTCAAGCTGATGCTTTATTTCAAAGTTTGCTGAGCTTAACATCACATTATGAGGACAGTAAACATCAGACTAACACAAAATACTAAAATAATTTTGAAAGCAGTAATTATACACAAGGAAAATAAGTAGGCAAGAGAACTAGTTGCAAAGCATTCAATTTTAAACATAATAGATTACACTAAATTAAAGGCGCTTGGATTGATGTGTGCAAATAACTTGTTCAAGATGTCACAGATCGCACACAATGTTTGTGCTGTCTTCTTTTTATTATTGGTTCAATGACCGGTCACTGCTTACTGTGCAGTTGTCTACCTTGGCATATTACCATGTGACCAAATTTTGTGAGTGGCTGGCACCATATCAGGCCACCAACACTGTATTAAGTAAGTCTGCATCTTTTAAAGAGTTGAATTGTGAAAGAGACGCCAGGATGTTGTGCTGCCTCACAGGTGCTAAGGTCGAGGAATTCTCAGAGTGGCTGCAGAATATTCTCATGGGGAAGGGTGAGCAGCTAGTGACCTAGATAGAAAAATGGAAGAAATCCTGTGTTGTGAGCATAGGGAGTTAGGAAAGAGGTTGAAGATCAGGACCTCCAATCACTCCCCGTGCCAGGTGCTAGTCCAGTCAGGAATAGAATGATAGTAATGATGTAAGAATGACAGAGGAACTGGTGCAGGGTGCAGGGTTTCAGATTCTTGGTTCATTGGAACCTCTTCTGGGGTAGGGGTGACCTCCACAAGACAGATGGGTTTCACCTAAACTGGAGAGGAACCAATATCCTAGCAGGGAGGTTCGTTAGTGTTACTTGGGAAGGTTTACACTGGTTCTCTAGGGGGATGGGAATCTGAGCACCAAGTCAAAAGGAAGACCAAAGAAGAGGAAGGTAGATGACAGGGCCAGTAAATACAGGTAGGAGCAAAGTACATGGAACTATGATGTTGTAGTTATTACAGAGACTTGATTGAGAGAGGGACAAGAATGGGTGCTCAGTATTCCAGGGTTTTGATGTTCCAGAAAAGATAGAGAGGGAAGTTAAAGGGTGGAGGGAAGAGAGGAGTTGAACTCCCAATCAAGGACAATATCACAGCTGCACTCAGAGGAGACATATTGGAGGGCTTGTCCACTGAGTCTGTATAGGTAGAACTCAAAAATAGGAAGGGTGCAATCACATTGATGAGATTGTTTAACAGAGCCCCACACCCAATAGCCACTGGGACACTTAGGAATATATATGCAGCCAGACTGAGGAAAGGTGTAAAAACAATAGGGTTGTTGTCATGGGGGCATCAACTTCTATAATATAAACTGGGATCTTCTTCATACAAGTGCATCCAGGAATATTTCTTAAAACAGAATGTAAATACTCTAGCAAGTGGAAGGGCTGTACGAGACCTAGTGTTGGGTAATGAGCCTGACAAGGAGACCAACCATTCATTTGTGAACAGTTAGGAAACAGAGACCAGAACTCCTTAAGTTATAAGATAAGTAGATAAGGATAAGTATGGACCTTGCAGGAGAGGGTTTATTTGGAGCAGGGCAGAGTTAATTGGGAACATCTGGCATGTGGAGGTTGTTTTAATACCAACAGCACCAACTACAGGACAGGTATGTTCCAGTCAGAAGGATGGACAAGCATGACAAGGTAAGCAAACTGTGGATGAACAGAGAGGTGCTGAATTTAGTGAAGAAGAAAAAGGAAAAGTATGTAAAGCTTAGGTAGCTAGAATCATACAGAGCCATTGTGGATTATAAAGAAGCCAAAAAGAACTCAAGATGGGAATTAGGGAAGCCAGGAGGGGCCATAAGAAGTTCTTGGCAAGGAGGATTAATGAGAATTCCAAGGTGTTCTATACACACATCAAATGCATGAAGATAACTAAGGAGAGGGTAGGACCACTCAAGCAGAAAAGGGGAAACATCTGCTTGATGCTGAGTATATAAGTGAGGTCCTTAATGAGTATTTTACATCTGTAAGGAGTAGGACATGGAAGACAGGCAGATCAGTGTTGAGTGTAGTAATATACTAGAGCATTTCAAGATAAAGGAGGGGGTAATCTGGGTCTCTTAAAGAACATTAAAGGGCCTAATGGGATATGCCCTGTTATTGAGAGGAGCAAGGAATGAGAGTGCTAGGGGCTTGACAAACATCTTCATGTCCACTCTAGCCACAAGCGAGGTCCTTGAGGACTGACAAGTAACTAATGTTGTTCCATTATTCAAGAAGGAAACCAGGGCTAATCCTACAAAATATAGACCACTGAGTTTCACATCAGTGGTGCGGAAGTTAGCAGAAAGAATTCTTAGGGATAGGATTTATCAGCATTTGGATAAGCATAGCCTAATTAGGGAGAGCCAGCATGGCTTTGTGTAGGGCAAGTTGTGTCTTACTAACTTGACTCAGCTTTTTGACAAGGTGACAAGGATGATTGATGAAGGTAAAGCTGTGGATGATGTCTACATAGAGTTTAGTAAGGTGTTTGACAACATCCCTTATGGGAAGCTCATCCAGAAGATAAGATGCATGAGATCCATGGTGAATTGGCCATTTGGATTCAAAGCTGGCTTGCTTATAGAAGGCAGAGGGCAATGGTCAGAGGGACTTACCTGAGCTGGAGGTCTGTGATTAGTGGTGTTCTGCAGGGATCTGTACTGGGACCTCTACCTGTGATGCATGTACATGACCTAGATGAAAATGTAAATGGATGCGTTAGTAACTATAAAGATGATAGGAAGATATGTGGTGTTGTGGATAGTGTAAAAGACTGGCAAAGAATACAGCAAGATATAGTGCAATTGCAGATATGGCAGAGAAATGGCAAAGGAGTTTAACCCGGCCAAATGCGAATTGTTGTACCTTAGTTGGTCAAATGTAAAGAGACAGTACACTGTTAAGGGCAAGGGTGTGTTTGCTCAAGAGGTGCAAAGCAAGACAATATGATTATGCTAATTGGGCTTATATCAAATCAGACTACATTGGCTAAGTTATTTATTTCAAGGAAGCTTGTGGACCAGATTGACACTATCACTTAGCACATCAGATACCTGACCCATTAATGGTTGGAAGATGTACCTGCTCAGGGTGTCAGCATTCACAGTATTAATTGTGGGTATCTGGGAATACTGTCCCTAGAAACTTTTACACCATTTGTGTATAAAGGTATCTGAAAAAAAAAATCACATGCATCTGAAGTCACCCAAGAGGCAGAAAAATAGTATAAATGTGGAGAACAATTAGGCTTGTTAGGAATGGTCTAGGAACGTCACGCAGAATGTCAGAAATTCAGGGTGAATTAGAATCCACTCATCTGCCTTTGATTTCTGCAATGGTTAATTCATTTGTCTGCAACTCATTGGTATGTCATCCTCTGTGAGTTTTACCTAAATTTAAACATGTATCACTAAAAATAAATGAACTGTGCGTAAACTACTTTGTTATCTGGAAGAATCTCCTCTTTGTTACGAAAGAGCATCGACTGCTCAATGAATAGGTATCGCCAGCTAAATTCACTGCAGAGGATAAACAGGGAAGTGAACTAGTCTTTGAAGAGTATGTAGCTCCAGTATAACCTCCCCTCAGTGAGGGTACCCGTAGCTATCTACATCGGATAGGGTTTAAATTCTTTGTTTGATTTTAAGACTTTGCAGTCAGCAAACCCAATACTGTCACAGTTCTGTTCATGTTTTATGATCTACGTAACAGAAGAAGTGCTCGCTTTGTAAACAGGTTCACAGACTTCTGCTTTTTACATGCTCGTTTCAGTTAAGAATGGATTTTACCTACTATTATCCACTCTAGCCATCTGCCACATTAGAAAATTGGACTTGCTGCTTTTGTATATCATTCACAACAGTGTGTGATCTTTTTCAGCACATGACATCTCTGATCTTGTAATGCTCACGCTCTCCCTTGGCAACATAAACTGGAGATAAAGGGCACGACCTACAAAGGTCACCGTAAAACTAGGAACACAACTTTAGTGAATTTATCATTAGTTAGAAGGATCCTATTGTTGACACACGGCTGCCATTAGGAGATTGGATCAGACAACCTGAAACTGACTGCAGTCTGCTAAAGGACTCTCCCAAATCTGCAGAGTGTGCTACAATTAATCCCAGTATTTTTTTCCCAGCACACAGCTACTGAGATACTTAAATGGGTATTACCAGCAAGGGTTTATTCAAACCTTATTCAGTGATGATCTGATATTACTTGATTTAACAGATTACATTGACTTTATGCAATGACTAAAAATACAATCTTTAAAACTTCCTCCATGCACGAGTTTTATGAGTGTTATTTATGCATGATTCATCCTTATTTTCATGAAATTGTGTGTTGATGCATGTTATGTGTACTACTGTGCTTTACCCCATGGTTCGGAGAAAAGTTGTCTCATTTCTATATACGTTATATGGTTATGTATGTAATATACATGTACATAATTAAATAAATTGAATTGAATTGAATTGACTTTATTTCTTACATCCTTCACGTACATGAGGAGTAAAATTCTTTACGTTAGTTCTCCGTTTAATTGTGTGAGGTGCAATCATAGTAATTTATAATAAATGGAACAGTCAATGTAACATACAAATACACTCAAATCAGCGTGAGTTAATCAGTCTGATGGCCTGGGGGATGAAGCTGTCCCGGAGCCTGTTGGTCCTGGTTTTTATGCTGTGGTACTGTTTCCCAGATGGTAGCAGCTGGAATAGATTGTGGTTGGGGTGACTGGGGTCCTCAATGATCCTTCGGGCCCTTTTCTCACACCTGTCTTTGTAAATATCCTGAATCAGATGCAATGGACTGTCCGCACCACTCTCTGCAGAATCCTGAGATTAAGGGAGATACAGTTCCCATACCAGTCAGGATGCTCTCAATTGTGCCCCAGTAGAAATTTCTTAGGAATTAGGGGCCCATACCAAACTTCCTCAATCGTCTGAGGTGAAGGAGGCACTGTTGTGCCTTCTTCACCACACAGCTGGTGTGTACGGACCACAAGAGGTCCTCGGTGATGTGGATGCCTAAGAACTTAAAGCTGTTTACCATCTCAACCCCAGATCCATTGATGTCAACAGGGGTTAGCCCATCTCCATTCCTCCTGTAATCCACAACCAGCTCCTTTGTTTTTGCAACATTGAGAATAAATTTGACTTAACTTGTCTTGACAAAAGGCTGCTGAAGACAAATCCATTGTTAGTGGAATCATAGCTGTTCCTTATGAGCTAACTTTTAAGTCTTGCTGGCAGGAACACCACAGGAAAAAATACAGATAACTAAGTTTTCAATCCCCCTTGTTGTGTCTGCATAAAGAAAACCTCCATCATTTCCTGCATGTCACAACTTGTGTTAAAAATTTGTTTACAGTGCCCCTTGTTTCCTCACAGCACATGTGGAGATTAAATTGGTCAACTGTACGTGTAACCGCAAAAAATGCCTTTACAGTGCAGCTAATGACTACTTGAATGCAGATTTGGTTAAATATGTTATGGTAATAACCTTAATCATGCAATTACACAAAATGAATGAGGACTTAACAACCTACTACTCCAGAAGATCTTCAGAGATAAAACATCATACTTTGGCTTTGCTGGTGAAGAATTCACATTTCAGTTCCTCAAGGCTGATATCATAGAGGCACATGAAATGCACCCAGAAGATCTTTGGCCATGGTCTCATATTGGATGTATCTTTCCATGAAGGTCAAGTTGAAGATGACTCTTAGAATCTTGCTATGGGACTGTCACAACCAATCTCTGCAATGTATCAGAATTTCTTGATCATCACTTCATGAAGAAGTCACTCAGCGTTGCATCTAGATAGAGATGAATTCTTTTTTTAAGATTTGGTTATCAAGTTAATTGGTCACAAATCACTGAACTGACTTTAAAGGTGAATGGTAAAATCCAGGGAAATTTAGTGGAATGTGAAGGGAGTGAGAAGGGATTAGTGTTAATGATTGGTGCAGGCTCAATGGGCTGAAGGCCGTTTCTTTGGCGATTCTCTCTACAAGTTCAGTAAGAGCCATGTGGCTTTGGAATTTGCCAGTATTGGTCACTTCCCACAAATACAGGTAGTCATCGCCCCACAGTCATACATTTTCCCAACTACAAACATTCTCATTAATTACAGATTTTTTAAGACAATGTTTTCATTCCCTCAACATTCCCAGGTTTGTGGCTAACAAGATGAATTAACTACTACATTTCTGGAAAGCCCATAGTTTCTCACATCTCCCTTTGTCGCTTCGTCTCACTTTTCTCACATGCACACACAACATCCTACAGTGCGACAATCAGACCTCAACAGTGTTCCAGCTGCGTGCTAGCCAGTGTTTTATAAAGTTGTACCATGGCATCCCTATTGTTTTATTCTGTGCTTTAGCTTCAGTATCCTGTATGCCTTCCACATCCCTATGTTCAGCGTCTTCAGAGATTCTTGCACTTCTACACTAAGCTCTCTCTCTTCTGCAACATTCCAAACAGCTGTATTTCTCATTGTGTAAGTCCTAGGCTGAACAGTCCTCCTAAAATATTACCTCAAACTGATCATGAATAATTTCTTTCACCTGTTGCTGTGTTCATTTTGCTGATCAAGTAATAAATATCATTCCATAGAAACAGGAACTTGGAGCACAAGCTTCTGAAGGATCTCAATGGGTCAAGTAGCATCTATGGAGGAAAATGGACAGTTGACATTTTGGGTTGAACCCATTACTTCCATCCTGTATCCTCAGTCTATTCTTCTCACTATCAACAACACCACCAACTATCATGCTTCTACAAAGCTGCTAATCATATCTTCAGCATTCATATCCACATTGTTAATGTACATATAACAGTAAGGGTCCCAACAATGATTCATTCTTTTTCTTCGACTGGTACACAGCCTCTGAAAGATGGGTTCAAAGGAGCTTTGTCCCTTCAGAGATCACATGAATCTATTTAACTGCTTATTTCTGGGCCTACTACTGTTGAAAAATACTTTTCAATAAATCTCTCAATATGTTGCAGAGAAATTGAATGGGAATCTACAATAAAAAGATGAAAATTACTTTCTAGCCTCCTGAAGGTTTTTATGCATTTTTATGTTGATGCCTGTCCTGACTACCTTAATTGCGTTCCAAGGAAAATAAACACCTCTGTGTTTGCAGAATAATTTGAGCTGGGGGTAGGTAGAATGCATGAATCAAATGGTGTCCATACTTTGTACCAGTAGCACCTTGATATTCATGTCTATCCATTCTGCAGGCATATTCACAATATTTAACTCTATCTTACAGGAAGCACAGTTACAATGATAAAATGGAGAATATGCAATTGAATCGGGAAAATCAAAGCTGATTGAGAGTTTTGCCATTATTGGGCTTTATCCAGTGATTTCGGATTTTCTCAGTATTGTCAAAGTAGAACATTGGCAAGACCATATCTGTACAAAGTTCAAAGTAAATTTATTATCAAAGTACATATATGTCACTATTTACCACACTGAGATTCATTTTCTTGTGGACATACTCAACAAATCCAAGAAAGCTAAGAGAATCATTGAAAGTCCGTACCCAACAAGACAAACAAACAACAGGATGGGCAAAAAACAACACACTTTGCAAATACAAAAGTACAGAAAAATAATAATGATAAATAAATATGCAATAAATATTGAAAACATGAGATGAATAGTCCATGAAAGTGACTCCATAGGTTGTGGGATCAGTTCAGTGATGGGGCAAGTGAAGTTGAGTGAACTTAACACCATTGGTTCAAGAACCTGATGATTGAAGGGTACAAACTGTTCCTGAAACTGGTGATGTGGATCCTGAGGCCCCTGTACCTTCTTCCTGATGGCAACAGGTAGGAGATAATACCAGATAAGGGTGATAAAAGATATCATGTCAGATAGAAGATTTTTTTCGATTGGCTGTCCTGGAAGCAAGAGTGGCAGTTTATAAAAGCTAGATCCTGGTCACAAAGCAAGTTTTCCTAAACTACCAGCAGTGTGTAAAAGGAATGCAAGTGCCAGTGGGAGAAACCACTAATAGAGTCCATTGGTAGCATAGTGGTTAGTGCAAAGCTATTACCGATGGGGTATTCGAGAGTTCAGAGTTCAATTCTGGCACCGCCTGAAAGGAGTCTGTACATTCTCACCCATGAAATGTGTGGGTTTCCTCCAGGTGCTCTTGTTTCATCCCATAGTCCAAAGATGTACCATTTAGTAGGTTAATTGGTCATTGTAAATTGTCCTGTAATTATTCTAGAGTTACATATGAGATTGCTGGGCAGAGAAGCTCGTTGAGCCATTAGGGCCTGTTCCACATTGTATGTCTAAATCTAAATAAAAAAATAAAGCCACCTTGGAGCAACCTGCCAAAGTGGAGGTTCTGCCGTTGAGACCAAACTGTGGGCTTTGGAACCATCAGATTTCTGTAACTAGTGTGAATAGTGATGCAGTAGGATTTTTTTCTATCTGTTTTATTTGGTTGTAATATATCAGAGATCCTAAGGAGTCAGGACAGTGTTGATGTTGAATGGGTGTTTTTCCTGTTTAAAAATTGGGTGTCAGCTACTTAGGACAGAAGGACACGTCTTTAGAATTCTCTTCCTCAAAGGCTAATGGAAGTAGTTTTGAATATACTTAAGGCAAAAGTAGAAAGTGATTCAATAAGCAAGGAGGTGAAAGGACACCAGAGTAGATGGGAATGCAGAGATGATGACAAAGCAATGTTCTTACCTAACAGCGGAGCAGTGTCAATGCCAAGAGACCTACTTCTTTTTAACTGCTGATTTCCATGCCTACTACTGTTGAAAAATTTTTCTGCTTGTATTTACAACTCTAGTCAGAATCATGCTAATTCTTTGCCTCTTCTTACCACAGCTTTAGGTTGGCAAAGGCTAGTCTTTCAACAATATGTTTTATATATCTGTATCATTAACTTTAATCTGGACACATAACCCAATTGTCAAGAGTCTCTGTCATCAGTATACACGATACCTTCAAGCATTCTGTGTATTCATCCCATGGTGTTGCCTGCAAACCACCCCTGCTGTCTGTTGCTCTGGTAGATTTACACTCAGCAATGCTTGCAAGTAGACTTTGAAATGGTTTAGTTTCTATGTAGTAAGGCCTGTTCTGAATGTGTATAAAGAATCATGTTATGGTAATAAAGAGAGGAAACCTCTGAATGTGAATGTGAACCTCTATTACAGAAATCAGGGCATCTCAAAGTACTTCACAGTCATAGTAGTCACAATTGAAATAGAGGAAATGGGATAAGAGTCTTAAAATGAGCAAGGATTTACCAACCACGAATATGTAATGTGGAGTGATTTAATTAAATTTTAATGGAATTTTTGGTTGAAAGTTAAATATTGGGACAGATTTAACAAATTGTTTTCTTACACTTCTTTAAACTCATTTCATTTTGAATTCACTTGAGATGACTGGTTCTGAAGACCACAAAGTCCACTTAGATTGTGATCTTTTGCTGGGTTCAAGCCCAAAATCACCAGGCTCAGGTATAATAGCAATTATTGAACCATAGGGGTGGATCTGAGACATACTCTTTCACTTGATCCATGACTACAACGGCATTAATCCAGCTCAAACACCCATTCCTCTGAAGTTTCCAAAACAATAACATCCAGTTCTGAGTGTCCTTTAGAAATTTTTTGCAATAAAATCCAAAGATAACACAGAAGGTGTGTGTGTGTGTGTGTGTGTGTGTGTGTGTGTGTGTGTGTGCGCACGCACAAGAGAGAGAGACAGAGAAATCCAAGTGCGAATCGAGTGTACCTTTAATTAGCAATAAATTCATCATAGTTGCTCTTCAGCCCAGCAAGTCCATACCAATTATCAAATACCTATATACAATGAAAGATTCCACCCAGCAGAGTGAACAAACAACCAATGTGCAAATACAAAAGAGGAAAAGATAATAATAAATAAATAACTAAGGAATAAATATTGAGAACATGAAATGAAAGTGAGTCCATAGGTTGTGGAAACAGTTCTGTGATAGGGCAGGTGAAGTTGAATGAAGTTTGGGTTTGGGTTATGGGGTACTCAATCCTCCACAATATTCCGCGTAGGAATTTAAACTGGAGGTGGCAGTGTTTTTTTTAAACAAGGTCGAGTTGCGAACTCAACATCAACCCAGCATGGATGGAGAGCACACTTGGATCTGTCACTGGATCGAACACAGGAACCTCCATTCTCAAGCCCAGCGCTGATCTCACTGTGCCACCAGCCGACCGTTGTCCCCATTGGCTTAAGAGACTGATGATTAAAGGATAATAACTGTTCCTGAACCTAGTGGTGTGAGATTTATGTCTCCTATACGTTCTTCCTGATGGCAGCAGTGAGAAGAGAGCATGACCTGGGAGGCTGGGGTCCCTGATGATGGATGCTGCTTTCCTGTAAAAGTGCTCCATGTAGATGGGCTCAATGGTGGGGAGGGTTGTACCCATAATGTACTGGGCTGTATCCACTACTTTTTGTAGGATTTTCTGTTCAAGGGTATTAGTGTTTCCATATTAGGTAATGAGGCAACCAGGCAATATACTCTCCACCACACACCTGTAGAAGGTTGTCAAAGTGGTAGATGTTATGCTGAATCTTTGCAAACATATTTGTAGACATATTGTAGAAGTAGACATATTGCTGTGCTTTCTTCATAATTGCACTTATGTGCTGGGCCCAAGATGGTCCTCTGAAATGATAATACTGAAGATTTAAAGTTATTGATGCTCTCCATCCTTGAATCCCCTATGAGGACTGACTAATGGACTCTAGAAGTTCCCACGTCCAAAGTCAATAATCAGCTCCTTGGTCTTGCTGACTTTAATTTAGAGGTTGTTGTGGTACCACTCAGCCAGATTTACAATCTCCCTCCTGTATGCTGATTTGTCACCATCTTTGACTGTGGTGTCATCAGCAAACTTAAGTATGGCATTGGAGTTGTGCTTAGCCACAAAGTCATAAGTGTAAAGTGAGTAGGGTGGGGGCTAAGCACATGGCCATGTGGTGCTCCTGTGATGATGGAGATTATGGAGGAGATGTTGTCAACCCAAACTAACAGAGGTCTACAAGTGAGGAAATCTGGAATCCAATTGTACAAAATGATATTAAGGCCATGGTCTTAAAGCTTATTGATTAGTTGAGGGAATGATAGCTTTGATTGTTGAGCTGAAGTCGATAAAGAGTACCTGGAAGTATGCACCTTTGTAACCCAGATGTCCAGAAGAGCCAATGATATTACATCTGCTATAAACCCGTTGTGCCGGTAGGAAAACTGAAACAGAGCCAAGTTGCTTCTCAAGCAGGAGCTGATATGTTCCATCATCAGCCTCCCAAAGCACTTTATCACTGTGGATGTTGGTGCTACTGGATGATAGTCACAGATAGTCAGCATGGCTTTGTGAAGGGAAGATCGTGCCTCACAAGCCTGATTGAGTTTTTTGAAGAGGTAACAAAAGAAATTGATGAGGGTAGGGCAATGGATGTGGTCTACATGGACTTTAGCAAGGCATTTGACAAGGTCCCTCATAAGAGACTCATCTAGAAAGTCATGAGGCATAGGATAAGTGGAACCTTGGCTGTTTGGATAAAAAATTGGCTTAAAGGAAGATAGCAGAGGGTAGTTGTGGAAGGAAAGTATTCTGCCTGGAGGCCGGTGACTAGTGGAGTGCCACAGGGATCTGTCCTGGGACCCCTGCTACTTGTGATTTTTATAACTGACCTGGATGTAGAGGCAGAAGGATGGGTGAGTAAGTTTGCGGATGACATGAAGATTGGAGGAGTTGTGGATGGAGCTCTAGGTGGTCGAAGGTTACAAGAGGATATAGACAGGCTGCAGAGTTGGGCAGAAAAATGGCAGATGGAGTTCAATACAGATAACTGTGAGGTGATGCATTTTGGAAGGATAAACCAGAAGACTGAGTACAGGATTAATGGTCAATTACTTAAGAGTGTGGATGAACAAAGGGACCTTGGGGTTCAAATCCATACATCCCTCAAGGTCGCTGCACAGGTTCATAGGGTAGTTAAGAAGGCCTATGGGATGCTAGGCTTCATTAACAGGGGGATTGTGTTCAAGAGTAGAGAGGTCATGTCGCAACTCTACAAATTTCTGGTGAGACCGCACTTAGAGTATTGTGTTCAATTCTGGTCACCTCATTATAGGAAAAATGTGGAAGCTATGGAGAGGGTGCAGAGGAGATTTACCAGGATTTGCCTGGATTGGAGAACAAGTCATATGAAGCAAGGTTAGCAGAGCTGGGACTTTTCTCTTTGGAGCGTAGAAGAATGAGAGGGGACTTGATAGAGGCCCACAAGATTATGAGGGGCATAGACAAGGTGGATAGTCAGTACCTGTTTCCCAGGGCACCAATAGCAAACACCAGAGGGCATATGTACAAAATTAAGGGAGGGAAGTTTAGGGGAGACATCAGGGGTAAGCTTTTTACACAGAGGGTTGTGAGTGCCTGGACTGACTTGCCAGGGATGGTGGTGGAGGCTAGAACATTAGGGGTATTTAAGAGCCTCTTGGACAGGCACATGGATGAAAGAAAAATGGAGGGTTATGGGGTAGTGTGGGTTTAGTACTTTTTTTTAAGGATTATATGGGTCAGCACAACATGGAGGGCTGAAGGGCCTGTACTGTGATGTAGTGTTCTATGGTTCTATAGTCATTGAGGCACCTGTTAGGGTGAAAGGTAACCCTGGAAAGTTCTGGGAACCATGACTGGCAAGGGATATTGTCTAACAAAAGAAGGAAGCATACTTTGGATTTTGAAGGTCAGGGATGAAGAATGCCCCAGTGGCTATTTAAAAAAAAAAATGCCCCTAACTTTGAAATCAAGGCAAAGAAAGTCTATATGATCGGTCTGGTAAGTACGGTTAAGAAAATAACCAAGTTCTATAGCTATAGTATTTGGCTAGGGAGAGATTAGGTTTCCTTAGAGATCAGCAGGCCTACCTATGCCTGGAGCGACAAGAGATGGGTGGGATTTTTAACAAATATTTCTCCCCAGTGTTTACTGAAAGAATAGATGTTGGAACTGTATCAGTAGTTGTTGAGGCTGTACTTAAAGTATTGCATGTGGTTTTGGGCATCCTATATTTGGAAAGACATGGTTAAAGTGCAGAAGAGTTTTATAAGGATGTTGCCTGGGCCAGAAGGACTAAGATATAAGGGAACATTGGCCATGCTAGGTCAACAGGAAGCAGCCAGAAACTATTGACTGTCTACTCACTACTCTCAACCAACTCACTGTCTCGATGCAGCAACCCTGCACCGGTCAACCTCCTTCCTTAGAGCCTGAGATTCTGATGCTCAAACACTTTCAACAGATCTCCAACACATTGCCACAACTTCCTGTCCCACAGCATCTTACACTTTGAGCTCCAGCCATCATCATTTCTCGTTTGACTGGTCCTATAACATAAGCCTACTACTGCCAACACACCTGACAGCCGCATGTAGAGTATGTGCTGGTGCCTGTGCATTTTGAAGCTCTCCAGTGGGCCTACACTTTGCCCTCTCTGTCATCCAAGTGCATGATGGAGCATGAATTTTCTGCAGCATCATAATCACAGATTTACGTCACTTCATCGCTGCCTGCCTTCAATGTGCTCAGTCCAATTCCTCCAGCCTTTTGGGCTCAGGTGGTCCCTGCTGTTCCCATATCACAATCAATTTCATCATGGGTTTGCCACCTTCCAATGGGGCCACAGTGATCATGACAGTAGTGGTCTGGTTCTCCGAGGAGACCCAACAAATTGCTCTCCCCAAACACCATCAGCCACTGATACTGCAGACCTGGTTCTCCAACATGTAGTCCATCTCCATGGCCTCCGCCAGGACATTGTATCACAATTTTTCTCGAATTGAATTGAATTGACTTTATTTCTTGCCTCCTTCACATACATGAGGAGTTAAAATCTTTATGTTACGTCTCTATCTAAATGTGCAATGTGCAATCATAGTAATTTATAATAAATAGAACAGTCAATGTAATATAGAGTACACTCATATCAATGTGAGTTCAGCAGTCTGATGGTCTGGTGGAAGAACCTGCCCCAGAGCATGTTGGTCCTGGCCTTTATGCTGCAGTGCCACTTCCCGGATGATAGCAGCTGGAATAGATTGTGGTTCGGATGGCTTGGGTCCCCGATGATCCTACAGGCCCTTTTTACGCACCTTCCCACTTCTGGTGAGCCCTCGACATTCTGCTCCGTACCCCTGTGAGCTTGTCCTCTGGCTATCATCCGCAGACAAATGGACAGTCAGAAAGAGCTAACCAGCAAGTGAAGAAGTCTCTGCAATGCTTCAGCACCTCTGACCTTTTCATATGGATGAAGTATCTGCTCTGGGCCAAACTGTCCCACAACCTACACACTTCCTCTGCCACTGGTGTGTCACACTTTGAAGGGCTTCATGGCAGCCAACACCCTTTGTTCCCCATGGAGGAGCCAACAGTGCAGTACCATCTGCCAGGATTCTGGTTTTCTGCTGGTGGAATGCCTGGAAGAGCACATAGACAGCCTTCCTAGCTGCCAACCGTGTCTACTGCCATCAGGCTAACCACCGTCAGTGACCAGCCAGATTACTCTGACCTGAAGACCATGTTTGGCCGTCCACCTGAGATCTGCCCCTGTTCATTGGTCCCTTCAGAAATACTGAATGCATCAAATCAGTCACTCACCATCTCCAGCTGCCACCATCCCTCAGGATCACACCAACCTTCCACATGCCCTGCCTCAAGCCTGTTGTCCATGGACCACTCAACCCACCTGGGCCTGCACCACGAGATCCAAGGATGGTGGAAGGTGGTTGATGGATTCACATTAGCTGGTCAACTGGGAAGGGTACATCAATGAGGAGAGTTCTTGGGTGCCTGCCAACTTCATCTTGGATACATCACTCAACGGAGAGTTCCACTAGACCTATCTGAATCGCACTGGACATTCAAATGCCAACCAAGCGGAGTGGGAGGAGTCAAGTCAGACAGAGACCACCGAGTCTCCACCCAGCTAACAGTATTCTCCTGCCACTTGTTTCCAACTCATCACCTGCAGCCTATTTAAACCTAACTCTCATCCACAATCCATGTTCGCTCATTCAAACCAGCTAGTTGCTTCAAGCCTTCAGTTACCTTGTTGCCTTATCATGATAAGTAAGCATTCTCTCTTGTTCTGGAAACACAGAAAACCTACCGCACAATACAGGCCCATCGGCCCACAAAGCTGTGCTGAATGTGTCCTTACCTTAGAAATTACCTAAATTTTTTTCACATATACATGACTGTCCCTTATGGGTAGATCTGGAGAAAAACTTGGTGAAGTAGTATTCTTTGGTCTCTTCACTGGGAGCTCCTCTTTCATTTTTGCTTTCTGAGATTGGTAGTCAAGACTTTAATCCTATTATCAAACATACATTAAGAATTTGGTTTCAGTTTTGATTTTAATAATTTTGTTCTTTGTAGTAAAATTCATCTTAACTATTTTTTTAAACCTTCAATTTTCGATCAGACCTTTTCAATTTGGAAATCCAAAGGAATAGTAACTTTTTTAATTTGTTCATGGAAAACTGTTTAATGTATTTTACTCAGTTAGTGGATAAATATGATCTATCTAATGTACACGTTTTTTAGATATTTACAAATTAGGAATTTTCTACGTAGTTTGCTTCCAGATTTTCCCTCGGCTTATTCACCTAATATTATTGATACTCTTTTTCAGGTCAAAACATTTCAAAAAGGACTGATTGGTACAATTTAAAAATGACTATTGAATATTCGTATCTTAGCTAATGAAAAAATTAAAACTGTGTGGGAATTGGAGTTTCAGAAGTCTCTTTCAGATAATCAATGGGATTAATTTTTTTACTTGGTAAATCCTTCTTCTATTTGCACCCATCATTCCCTGATACAGTTCAAGATAGTGCATCAGGCACATATGTCAAAAGATAAATTAGCCCATGTTTTTTTCAATATTAATCCTATTTGTGATAGATGTAATATTGAGGTGGCTACTTTAACACATATGTTCTAGTCTTGTATCAAGTTAGATCATTTTTGGAAAGAAGTCTTTAAAACTTCATCTAAAGTCTTGAATTTGGATCTACAACCGAATCTGTTAACAGCAATTTTTGGGATCATTCCATCGGAAGCAGGAGATATTCCTGCTTCCGCTCTACGGATGATAGCTTTTACAACTTTATTGGCTAGCAGAGCCATTTTGCTTAAGTGGAAGGATTCTAATCCACCTACTGTCTTTTTTCAGTTTTCCTCCATTTCGTCTTGTTTAAGTTTAGAGAAAATAAGAAGTCCGACATTGGATACATCCTTTAAATTTGAGCAAACTTGGTGACCCTTTGTTCATTATTTTCATAGGCTCTGACTTATGACCCTTGCAGTTACCTTTTTGAAGTTTTGAATTTGATCAGAAAGTTTTTCCTTTTTTCCTGCTTTTACTCTCAAGATGAACTGCCCAGTTTTTTTTAATGTACATTTCAATTATAAAAGTTCCTTTATCTTTTTATTCTTGTTATGGATAAGAGGAGAAACAATTATCTTTTTCTTATTATATACTATTAGATTAATTCTATGTATGATCATGATAATGTGTATATTTCCTTTTATTTGAATTGTTATTGATATAGATTTTTGAGACAATTCTCCTCTTGTGTGTGCGTGTATATATATATATATATATACACACACACTTTTTTTATTTAACTAATAGAAAGATTGATAAAGAAATTACGTAGGCTTACCCATAGCCTTCTATTTTTCTAAGCTCCATGTACCTATCCAGGAGTTTCTTAAAAGACCCTGTCACTTTCGCCTCCACCGCCGCCAACAGCAGCCATTCCATGCTCTCCCTCTCTCTGCGTGAAAAGCTTAACCCTGATATCTCCTCTGTACCTGCTTCCAAGCACCTTAAAACTATGCCCTCCTTTGCTAGCCATTTCAGCCCTGAGGAAAAGCCTCTGACCATTCACATGATCAATGCCTCTCATTATCTCGGTCCAAGGAGAAAAGGCTGAGTTCAATCAACCTATTCTCAAAAGACATGCTCCCCAACCCAGGCAACATCCTTGTAAATCTCCACTGCATCCACATCCTTCCTGTATCCCAATGGGGTCTGACCAGGGTCCTATATAGCTGTAACATTACCTCTTAGCTCTTAAACTCAGTCCCACAATTGATGAAGGCCAATGTACCATATGCCCTCTCAACCTCAGTCAACCTGCTCAGCAGCTTTGAGTGTCCTGTGGACTCAGACCCCAAAATCCCTTTGATTGTCCACACTGCCAGGAGACTTACCATTAATACTATATTCTGCCATCATATTTGACCTACCAAAATGAACCACCTCACACTTATCTGGGTTGAAATCCATTTCTCAGTCCGGTCTTGCATCCTATCAATGTCCTACTGTAACCTCTGACAGCTCTCCACACTATTCACAACACCCCCAACCTTTGTGTCATCAGCAAATTTACTAACCCATCCCTCCACTTCCTCATCCAGGTCATTTATAAAAATCACGAAGAGAAGGGATCACAGAACAGATCCCTGAGGCACACCGCTGGTCACCAACCTCTATGCAGAATATGACCTGTTTACAATCACCCTTTGCCTTCTGTGGGCAAGCCAACGCTGGATCCACAAAGCAATGTCCCCTTGGATCCCATGCCCCCTTTCTTTCTCAATAAGCCTTTCATGGGGTACCTTATTAAATGCCTGCTGAAATCCCAATACACTACATCTACTACTCTACCTTCATCAATGTGTTCAGTCACATCTTCAAAAAATTCAATCAGGCTCATAGGGCACGACCTGCCTTTCACAAAACCATGCTGACTATTCCTAACCATATAATGCCTCTCCTAATGTTCATAAATCCTGCCTCTCAGGATCTTCTCCATCAACTTACCAACCACTGAAGTAAGACTCACTGGTCTATAATTCCCTGAGCTATCTCTACTCCCTTTTTTGAATAAGGAACAACATCCGCAACCCTCCATTCCTCCGGAGCCTCTCCCATCCTCATTGATGATGCAAAGATCATCGCCAAAGGCTCAGCAATCTCCTCCCTCACTTTCCACAGTAGCCTGGGGTACATCCCATTTGGTCCCGGTGACTTATCTAACTTGATGCTTTCTAAAAGCTCCAGCACATCCTCTTCTTAATATCTACATGCTCAAGCTTTTCAGTCCACTGCAAGTCATCCCTACAATCACCAAGATCCTTTTCTGTGTCACATTGGAATGAACCTACACAGAACCACATGCAAATATCCCCTGCATATTTGCCACATCTCTTCAGTACATTTCCCTAAGAACATCTGTTTCCAATTTATGCTTCCGAGTTCCTGCCTGATAGCCTAATATTTCCCCTTACTCCAATTAAATGTTTCCCTAACTTGTCTGTTCCTATCCCTCTCAAATGCTATGGTAAAGGAGATAGAATTGTGATTACTATCTCCAGAATGCTCTCCCCCGCTCCAATCCCTCAGCCACGCTTTTATCCTCCACCTCATTCTATTCCTATACTCACTGTCGCGTAGCACAGGCAGTAATCCCAAGATTACTTCCTTTAAGGTCCTGCTTCTCAATTTACTTCCTAACTCCCTGTAGTATGCTTTCAGGACCTCTTCCCTTTTCCTACCTATGTCATTGGTACCAATATGTACCACGACTTCTGGCTGCTCTCCTTCCCACTTCAGGATATTGTGGACGTGATCAGAAACATCCCAGACACTGGCACCTGGGAGGCAAACTACCATCCATGTTTCTTTCCTGTGTCCACAGAATCGCCTGTCTGACCCCCTAACGATAGAGTCCCCTATCACTGCTGCCATCCTCTTCCTTTCCCTACCCCTCTGAGCCACAGGCCAGACTCCGTGCCAGAGGCATGACCACTGTTGTTTCCTCCAGGTGAGCCATCTCCCCCAACAGTAATCAAACAGGAGTACTTATTTTTAGGGGGATTGCTACTGGAGTACCCTCTAGCATCTGCCTCGTGCCCTTCCCTCTTCTGACTGTTACCCACTTATCTGTTTCCTGAGGCCCTGGTGTGTACACCTACCTATAGCTCCTTTCAATCACCTTCTCACTCTCCCTGTCCAGACGAAGATCATCGAGCTGCATCTCCAGTTCCCTAACACAGTCCCTGCAGCTCAACGTACCTGGCACAGATGAGGCCATCCAGGAGGCTGGGAATCTCGTGGTCCCTCATGGATGATTATCTTCCAGTTTATTATTAAGGTGGTCCCTCACCACCGAACAGTCTCGGCTGCTCTGCATTTGGGTCAAGCCTCCTCTACATTTCATGACAGGTTGTAGGGTGCATCCTGTCAATATCAAGAAAAGCAGAAGCAGTGCTATTAAATTGTACACCACTGAATGCAGATTTGATGTCAGAATAGACATTGTCCAATTCCCACAGATGGGAAATATTTTAGAAATGGTTGCTGGGCATCCACCTCTGGTCCAATCAGTTCTTGGACAAACTGTGAATGATAAAGCAGGTAGCAGTGAATCTATTATGTATGCTAGAAAGTGTTCGACATCAGCCATTAAGCACTGAAGCTCCTTCCATAACAAAACACTTTGGACTGTAAAACAGCTATAGCTTGATGAGTTGTTATCCACTGTATCAGAATTTGTTGATCTTAATAGGTATACAGAGATCACCTGCTTTTTTGGATTTTTTACATGACCTTGAGGTAAGAGATTTGGAAATTCTAAATAAGAATATAGCCATATATGGTCTCACTATGGGACATAATTATCTAAAAGTTTCAAATTGTGACGAAGTTAAGCTTCTGCTACATTTAATTTACAAAATCTTTCATGTTGAATCTTCCATAAATTAAAGCGATCAGGCAGTGTAATACAACATAATTATTGATTTTCCTCAAAAATGATATTATTCAACGCACTTAAGTATAATAACCTAGTTCAATTTATTAAATTCTGAAAATAGATTTATCATAAATAAGCATTTTAATAAAGTTTACAAATCCTTTAATGGCATACATCGATCAGTTTCCAGAATTTTTTTCTTGGCAAGAACGCTCATCCATGATATTAAAGATTCTTTAAGGAGCTTTGTAGTGTTAGACTGGAGTGTTGCTAGTGTTGGAGTGCAAACAACTTCAGATGAATTAAATTGAACCTTGAACAGTCATAGAACTTCATAGAAAATGCAAACAGAAATATTCGATGGCATGACCTACCAACTCTTAATCCCTAATATGTTTGGTTATTCAGCTGACCTTGGCTTGACTGTGCTAATATTATTTGAGTATATGACCTGTTAGTCTATAATGATTCTAGCTTTATAAATGCTCAGGCTTAATCAGGTTGATGAAAATATCTGCAGAGATGTCTGAAACAATTGCTAATATACCGGTGGTTTCTCAGTTGCCTGAAGTAAGGGAAACATGTTCCACAAATTGCAGTACAGATGCGACCATTTCAAGGCCAACGGGCCTAGCTTTAAATAGCAACCATTTGTGATGACCCATTGCTCCCTGACTCTCTCTGGAAACTTCAAACTTCTTTTCTAAATACTCATCCAATTTCATTTTAGATAACTTTAAATTTTCATTTCATATTTTAAATTGTAGATCAAATATTCCATTTTCTGATAACACAAATTCTGAAATATATGACTTTAAGATCTACCTTTATCTTTGTCATCCACCATACTTTGCTTCCACCTATCACTGCTCGCTATCAATATGTCACAGTCTTGCAAATCTTTCAGCTCTTGCTGCTACCTTTTCCCCTATATTATAAAGTATCAATGCAAGGAGAATTAAATACATCTAGCTGAGTAACAGTAGATCAGAGAACATAAGGAAAAGAGGAAAAGTGAGTTGGACAAAAGTTTTACTAGGTTTTTTCTCAAGTGCTTGATAGAGAACTCATTAACAGACTAGGTATTGGCAAGTACACTCAGAGATTACAAAAGGCTGATAAAACATAAAAGCACAGAGTAACATTTACTCCGCAATGTGTGAGCTGAAGCTGAGGGCTGCGGGCCTGCTCTGGTTGCTCTGGGCTTTGTGCCTGAGGACTCACTTTCGTTCTAAGCTATTTGCTTACTCCTATTGTTTCCATAACTTTATTCTCGCTCTGCACTTTGGGTGTTTTCAGTCTTTTTTTAATGGGTTCTTCTGGGTTTCTTGTTTTGTGGCAGCCTGTGAGGAGATGAATCCCGAGGTTGTATAATGTCTACATATCTTGGTAATAAATGTACTTTGAACTTTGAACAGCCAAGTCTGCTAAAGTAATAGTAGAAAGCTTGCATTAGAACTGCAGGAACAATAATTCTATTAGTGCAATCATAGAGCTATTTTCAAGGCAAACTTCCAAATAGGCAATTTAGATGTACAAACTTTGGGCCAAAAAATCCATGTCCATCCAGATTCAAGAGTTATCAGACCTGTTAAATTCCAACCACAATTGCTCTGCTCAACTTAGTATTCCTACATGGCTGTTAGAATAGACAGATGTTCTGAAAAACAATGTTCTTTAATAGAGAGGAGAAGTCAAACTTACTAATGTGACTCAAAAAGAAATGTCCATCAATTCTTGGACTTTATGGCTTGTGGTCACACATTGTATTAATGAGCTAATGTTATAATTATACAATGTACAGTATGTGAGAGACAAGGGTTTAGAATGATCTAAACCAGGTCATAATCTGCTGCAAGTTATAGATTTGAACATAAATCAACTTGAAAGTAAATAGATAAAGAAATCGAAAGTTAAAGTTCAGTTCTTAAAAGACAAGGAAGATTATCACCAAAGTAGCCCACTGTTGCTCAGAATTTTGCAAGATGTTCTAATTCCCCAAAGTTCATCACTGTATCATAGGGTTGTGTGGTGGCAGCGGGGATTGTGAGGGAGTAACAATGATCACTTAGACAGTTGGAGAGTTGAGACAATAAGACAACATTTTTTGAGAGAAATACACTGTAAACTATGTCCATTTTCAAAACATAAGGAGAGAAAAATTTATCAGAATAGTTGTAACAGATGGGGGTGATGTTGGTGAAGAGGGGTAAGTGATAATAGGGTGTGACAATCATCATCATGAAGGGGTAAAATGATATCCTGCTTTCAATCACATCAATGTGGATCAAGCCGGATAGGTTCTGCAAGAAAGTGGCTTCTATAATTGCTTTGCCTTAACATCCTGTCAGTTATAGAAGATGACAGTGGTAGTAGTAGTTACAAATGAAACACAGAGATTGATCGATTCTCCCTGTGTAGAGTTCATCTAAAGAGAGGCAGCTGAACAGTTCATACCTTCAGGCCTCTGCCCGTACTGGTTATGATTGTTGCTACTCAGTAAACAGCTTTTTGTCCCTGACATCATTGGTGCTCTGTGAAGTGCATCTGGAATCTTACAGCACATTGCCAACTCCCAGTCTGAATGCTATTCCAACCTAGAACATAGAACATAATACAGGATCATGATACTTGGCCCACAAAACCCATGCTAACCACGAAGCTAACTCAACTGTGTATTTGCCCTCACGTAGTCCATATTTCTCCACTCCCCAACCTGTTCATCTGTCTATCTAAATGCATCTTAAATGCTATCATATTTGCTTCCACCACTTCCCTGCCCATGTTTTCCGGTCACCAACCACTATGTGCGTAAACCTTGCTTTGTAACTTGCCTTTAAACTTTCCCTCTCTCACCGAAAAAAGGGTTCCCAACTTTCTTCGTGCATGGACCAATATCATTAAGCACGGGATCTGCGGACCCCAGATTGGGAAGCCCCGCCTTAAAGCCATGCCTTGAAGAAGTGCACACAATATTCCAAACGTTGAGTGCTCATTTAACTCCCTCATGTTTTATGCAAATTGACTGCCAACTTTTCCTCTATTTTTAAAGGTGGGCAACACTGCGGAATAACTGGTAGAAGAATTTCTTCGTAGAATCACCAGTGAAGGTTCCTGACCTCCTGTACTGTCTTGTCATCATGTGAGTTTCCTCAGAATGCTCCAATTTTCTTCTACATCCCGAAGTCATGCATTGGGTAGGTTAATTGACTGCTGAAAATTGGCCCAAATGTGAGGGGTATGATCTAGAAAAGCAGAGAAAGATGAGGAACATAAAATGGGATAATTTAAATAGGAGGACAAGCAAACTGCTGGAAGAACTTAACAGATCAGCCATCATCTGTGGTTGGAAACAGGCTTTCAGTATTTCAGTTTATGACCCTTCATCTGGACTGAGGGAGGATGTTCAGTATACAAAAGTGGAGAAAGAGCTGGCAGGCAATAGACAATAAGTGCAGAAGTAGACCATTCGGCCCTTCGAGCCTGCACCGCCATTTAGAGATCATGGCTGATCAATTACTATCAATACCCAGTTCCTGCCTTGTCCCCATATCCCTTGATTCCCCTATCCATAAGATACCTATCTAGCTCCTTCTTGAAAGCATCCAGAGAATTGGCCTCCACTACCTTCCGAGGCAGTGCATTCCAGACCCCCACAACTCTCTGGGAGAAGAAGTTTTTCCTTAACTCTGTCCTAAATGACCTACCCCTTATTCTCAAACCATGCCCTCTTGTACTGGACTCTCCCAGCATCTGGATTGTCCAATCCCTTAATAATCTTATATGTTGCAATCAGATCCCCTCTCAATCTCCTTAATTCCAGCGTGTACAAGCTCAGTCTCTCTAACCTCTCTGCATAAGACAGTCCAGACATCCCAGGAATTAACCTCGTGAATCTACGCTGCACTTCCTCTACAGCCAGGATGTCCTTCCTTAACCCTGGAGACCAAAACTGTACACAATACTCCAGGTGTGGTCTCACCAGGGCTCTGTACAAATGCAAGAGGATTTCCTTGCTCTTGTACTCAATTCCCTTTGTAATAAAGGCCAACATTCCATTAGCCTTCTTCACTGCCTGCTGCACTTGCTCATTCACCGTCAGTGACTGATGAACAAGGACTCCGAGATCTCTTTGTATTTCTCCCTTACCCAACTCTACACCGTTCAGATAATAATCTGCCTTCCTGTTCTTACTCCCAAAGTGGATAACCTCACACTTATTCACATTAAACGTCATCTGCCAAGTATCTGCCCACTCACCCAGCCTATCCAAGTCACCCTGAATTCTCCTAACATCCTCATCACATGTCACACTGCCACCCAGCTTAGTATCATCAGCAAATTTGCTGATGTTATTTTCTATGCCTTCATCTAAATCGTTGACGTAAATTGTAAACAGCTGTGGTCTCAATACCGAGCCCAGTGGCACCCCACTAGTCACCACCTGCCATTCCGAGAAACACCCATTCACCGCTACCCTTTGCTTTCTATCTGCCAACCAGTTTTCTATCCATGTCAATGCCTTCCCCCCGATGCCCTGAGCTTTGATTTTACCCACCAGTATCCTATGTGGGACCTTATCAAATGCCTTCTGAATAGTGAGGAGGGGTGATGGACAGATGGAGGAGGACGCCCAGAAATAGTTACTGAGGCTGGATATAGATAGGTGGTGGCACAAAGTGCTGAGATGATGGAATAGTTTAGATAGTTGTTTGATGGTTAGCATTAACCCAGTGGGCTGAAAGGTCAGTTTATAAAGTACATAAGAAAAGGTGGATGCCCAGTAGTCAGTATGGCTTACTGTGGTTATATGAACAGTGTGCAAATAAAGAGGGGTTGCAAATATAAAGTATAAAAGAAAATGAAGTAAGGTATATCAGGAATGTGTGCAATAAGTCATAGTCAATAGATCCCTTAAGAAACATTACAATGTCAATCTGTTGTTCAAATGTTCCAAAGATCAGACTATAGATCTAAACCTGACATCATGCTGTTACTTAGAACTATAATATGGTCATATCCGAGCTTCAGTATGCTTCTTCAGGACACATGCTGAGGAAGGATGCAAGCTACAAGCAAAAAATGCTGATGTAACCAATAATAGAATAATAACGATGTTCAGCCATAAACCTTTAAATGACCAATTTATAGAATTTCTCATTGTGCATCAAAATATCTCCCAAAAAATAACAAGGCCATTTGAGAAAATGCAGCAATCCTGTTCTGCAAAATACAATCAGCAGGTGGTGAAGTGTGTAAGAAATAAACCATCTAATTTGTTGGCCCACTTGAGATCTCTTTGTCCATGATATCTGTTGAATAGATGTAAATTATGTACCTTGTTAAAGATATGCAAACATCATCTTTTCCAAATCAATTGTCAGAAACTCAATAATTGACTAAGTAAACATTTTCAATAAGCAGCAAACACGAGATTTCTCACAAGTGATAAATAAAAAATGGTTAGGATGAATATTGACTCTGGAATGTCTGAAAGCTCCATTACTGTTGCATAAATAAAGCAAATGATCCTGCTCGGTCATATTCTAAGCAATAAAAGAAAAACATTTCACTACAGACACAAGATGTTGGAGGAACTCAGCAGGCCAGGCAGCGTCTATGGAAAACAGTAAACAGTCAAAGTTTTGGGCAGAGGCCCTTCATCCATCCTGATGAAGGATCTTGGCCTAAAATGCTGACTGTTTACTGTTTGCTATAGATGCTGCCAGACCTGCTGAGTTTCTTCAGGTTTTTGTGTGTGTTGCCTCAGATTTCCAGCATCTGCAGACTTTCTCATGTTTGTGATATCCTTACAAAGATTAAAACAATCCTAAAGATTGCTTCTAAGACTAGAACAATCTGTCTGTGGGTAGTAGACACAATCCTGCCCGATTCTGCCGGTAAGGAGTTTGTATGTTCTCCCTGTGAATGCATGAGTACTCGGGTTTCCTCCCACATTCCAAAAATGTACCATTTATTAGGTTAATTTGTCATTATACAGTAAATTGCCCCATGATTGGGCTAGGGTTAATTTGGGGGTTGCTGGGCATGGCTGGGAGAGCTGGAAGGGCCTACTCCATGCTGTATCTCAATAAAAAAAGTAAGTATTTGAACATCAAAGTGCAGAATGCTATTAACCGAGTTCTGGCAAATGAAATTAATGTAAATGAGTACTTAATGGTGTTACAGACGTGGTAGACAATAGGGGCCACTTCTATGCTGCATAACAACAATTTTATGATGATAGTGAAACTACAACAGAGACAGATAGCTTTAAATATAGTGATAATATCAGGTTATGCTTAGAAAGAACTAAAATTTAGATTGCAACAGAATTTCACTGGAGGCTGTGGAAATGTTTCTCCCACATCTGGGTGTCATCAATTTAAAACTCATTCCCAACTGCCCTTCAAAAGATGGAGGTGAGCTGCTTTCCTGAACCTTCTAGTGATAGAATTCTTCACAATAAGGCAGGGAAGAGAGTTCCAGGATTTGGCCTCAGCAAAGTTGAAGAAGAGGTTATGATGGTGGGCAAATTGGAGGAGAACCTGCTGGTGATGCTGCCTCCATGTGTCTACTTTCTTGGCCTTCTCTGGTTGTGGACCTCACAGGTGTGGAAGATGCATTCAGGGTGGCCTAGGTGCATAAATGCACAGAATCATGCATATCGCAGCCACTATGTATTGCCTGTAGAATGAATGATTGTTTAGGGTGTTTGATGGGGAGCCAATCAGATGAACTGTTTTGACAAGAATGACATTAAGCTTCTTGAGTATTGTTGGAGCAACCCTGAGTAAGTGGAGAAATGTCCATCACACATCTCTGATTTTGTGCTTCATGGATACTGAAAAGACTTGGGATGTCAGGAAATAAGTAACACACCAGAGATTACTCTGACCTGCCCTTGTAGCTGTTGAACTTATGTGCTGGCTTTTTGTTAACTTTCAAGTTGTGCCCATCAATCCCACCAGGATGTTGATTGCGGGAAAGCTGACAATGAAATTCCTTAGTATGTTTGTTGGTTAGACTTGATATTATTGGAAATAATCATTGTCTGGGACTTGTATGGCAGAGTTATTACATGATTCCTATCATCCTATTCCTGAAAGTTATCATGCTCCATTTGCTGAGGACAATTGGCGATTTCTGGACAGTGGGTGTATTTTTGTGATAAATTACAAAATGAGGTAAGTAGTTATAGTGAAAAATTACAAGATTCAGAGTATGGCTTTGTCTGAGTAAATGAAATGTTTAAGTACACAAAAATTACTTAATCTTATGTTCAAAGCTCAAACGTTCAAAGTTCAAAGTATATTTATTTTAAAAAGCATGTATACACTATATAACCTTGAGATTCATCTCCTGTCACGCTGTCACAAAACAAAATGTCAAATGAACCCATCAAACACCCAATGCGCAGAGAGAGAAAAATCTCACAAACAGCAAAAGCAAGCTGAAGTGTAATGTTTCAATTACATCAACCAAGTTAACAAGACCTCGGAATTAAATAAATTAACCCACCTAGGTGTGAGTGAAAACATCGTAAGGTGCAAAATACCCCCACAGGGGGATATAGTGTCCTTTGGGCCATCTCGGCTGCAGCTCAGTTGTTGTCTGTTGTTTGACCCATTAATGTTTGTCCCAAACAAAAGTTTACCATAATAGTTTATCTCAACATTCCTTACTTGTCTGTAAAATGTGAAAGCTTATTTATTTGCAGCTGACTGAAGATTATGCTCTCCTGTACCGATTACTTACTGTAACAGCTCTCTGTTACACTGGCATGTTAACAATTAAATCTTTCTAACATGGGCTGTAAGACTGTGAAAAGTTGACCACAGCTGCTGAACCAAAGCAAATAATTGCCATAGATGTCAAATTTTAAATAGTTGATAAAATCTCTCAGTCCTACAGAGATTGTAGGTTTATAATATTCAGGTACTGGTCATTCATCATATTTACATAGCATTGTCAGGTAAGGCTTTGCAAAGGATCAAAGGTTCATTTTATCATCAAAGTATGCATGGAGAATACAACTCTGAGATTTGTCTTCTCCAGATAGCCATAAAATACAGAAAACCATGAAGTAGTTGAAGGAAAGACATCAACAATCCCCCCCCCCCACAAGAAAGGAAAAGAAACAACTCGACTCAAACCAGTGGCCCCTCCGAGGGTAGTAATTCAAACCCAACGGTCTCTCCGAGAACATTCTACTTTCCTCCGCATTTGCCTCAAAGTTTCAATCTTCCTCAATGCTTGAATCGGCAAACAATGTAGTCAATCATGGCCTCTCATCTCATCTCTGAGCTTTTCCTTGTGGTAGCTCATGCTTGCATTTCTCTCCTGGAGTTTACTTGGGGACAGCAAAATGATAATTCACTCGATTGAACCATAGACTATCAGTCACAAGTTCCAACAGTTTCAAAAACAAACTAGGATAAAAAGAGTAAGCAGAAGACAGAGAGTGACTGAAATGATTGACCAGCTGAAAGAAGTCACCAGAGGGATCATTGTTCATTGGCATCATCTTAACACCAATGAGCAGTTATTTGGATGTTGTCACTTTCCATCCAACACCTCACAGATTCTGTCACTCTTTCCAGTCTTCCGCCTTCCCACTATATTCACTCATCGTCACCTGGATCCCCCTATCACTTGCTAGGTTTTCTTCTTCCCTTCCCTCCACCTTTTTATCCTTGCTATCTATTTTCCAGTCCAGATGAAGAGTCTTGACCTGAAACATAACTGTCCTTTTTCCTCCATTGATGCTGCCTGACTAACTGAGTTCCTCCAGCATCTTGTGTAATGCTGCAGATTCTTGCATCAGCCATCTCTTGGGCCTCCATTGAAATTCTCGGCTAGAAAGCACTGATGAAAGAAAGATAAGGAGAGCAATGGACAAATGTACTTAAATGAGTGCAATTGAAAAAGACAACTGCAAATAGCTACTAATAGGATATGCACATCGTATGAATGGACTGTGTAGTAGGAGCACAATACTGTTGAGAATTGAACTAACTTGGACATGGCAAGGACTGCCTGTTTTCAGCTTAAGCAGATGACTAAGTGAGGCCCTAGAAAAGTCTCCTGAACATAACCATCACAATGGCTACCCAATGGACAGCCAATCATCTGTCGTAGTATTATTGCATCCAAAGCATATGATACACAATGTATTTTGGTTGATTCCCACCTGATTTTTCCTGCATGTTTGCTTGTAATGAGATTGCATATGTTGCTGTAAGACTGAAGAAGTGATTGTGGACTTTGGAAAGGATAAGACAAAGGAACACACACCGGTCCTCATTGAGAGATCAAAAGTGGAAAGAGTGAGCAATTTCAAGTTTCTGGGTGTCAACAGCTCTGAGAATCTATCCCAACATATCAATGCAGCTACAAAGAAGGCACAACAGTGTCTATATTTCATTAGGCATTTGAGGAGATTTGGTTTGTCATCAAAGACACTCACAAATTGCTGCAGATATACCATGGAACACATTCTAACTGGTGGGGGGGGGGGGGTGCTACTACACAGTATTGAAATAAGCTGCACAGAGTTGTAAACTTAGTCAGTTCCATCATGGGCACTAACCTCCATAGAATCCAGGACATCTTCAAGTAGTGATGCCTCAAAAAGGTGCCATCCATCATTAAGGACCCCATCACACAGAACCTGCCCTATTCTCTTTGCTACCAGCAGGAAGTGAACCCTGAAGGCACAAACTCAGTGATTCAGGAACAGCTTCTTCCCCTCTGCCATCTGATTTCTGAATGGACATTGAACCCATGAACACTCCCTCACTACTTTTTTTATTTATTTTTGAACCTCCTCTTTAATTATACTTTAATTTAAATTTATTTACTGTGATTCACACTTTTTTCTCTATTATCATGTATTGCTGCATCAAAGACAACAGATTTCACGACATGTGCTGGTGATACTAAATCTGATTCTGATTCCGATTTTTCAAGTAGCTGTTCATTTATATTGCTGGGTTCACTGCCCTCCTTCTGTTCTGCTTTATGCTATGATACAGAAACTTCACTTATGCTGCCCACTCTCAGAGGCACTGCAAACCTCGATTCGGGAAAATAAGCACCCGAAGGAACCCATGGGGTTCTCCCTGTGACTGCAGAGGTTTCAAATATATACCCCCATTTCCTCCCACATCTTAAACATGTGTGGATCAGAAGGTTAATTGGCCACTATTGTGCAGGGGAGTGTTTGAATCTGGAAAGGGTTCATGGAAAATTTTGGGAAAAGAAACAAATGGAATTAATACAGACTCAGTTCATGAGGGTGGGCGCAAGCTCAGTGGGGTGGATGGCTAGTTTCCTTTTTGTACATCTCTGCGAGTACTCTCCCTGGTTCGTTGTCCCTGAGGTTCGGGTTGTAATTGTTGAGAATGTGAGAAGAATAATAAATGGGAGAAATACGGAATTAGTTTTAATGGGTAATTGAAGGTCAGCAGAGGCTTAGTGGGAATATGCTATAGAAACATAGAAACATAGAAAATAGGTGCAGGAATAGGCCATTCGGCCCTTCGAGCCTGCACCGCCATTCAGTATGATCATGGCTGATCATCCAACTCAGAACCCTGTACCTGCTTTCTCTCCATACCCCCTGATCCCTTTAGCCACAAGGGCCATATCTAACTTCCTCTTAAATATAGCCAATAAACTGGCCTCAACTGTTTCCTGTGGCAGAGAATTCCGCAGATTCACCACTCTCTGTGTGAAGAAGTTTTTCCTCATCTCGGTCCTAAAAGGCTTCCCCTTTATCCTTAAACTGTGACCCCTCGTTCTGGACTTCCCCAACATTGGAAACAATCTTCCTGCATCTAGCCTGTCCAATCCCTTTAGAATTTTATACGTTTCAATAAGATCCCCCCTCAATCTTCTAAATTCCAGTGAGTATAAGCCTAGACGATCCAGTCTTTCTTCATATGAAAGTCCTGCCATCCCAGGAATCAATCTGGTGAACCTTCTCTGTACTCCCTCTATGGCAAGAATGTCTTTCCTCAGATTACGGGACCTAAACTGCACACAATATTCTAGGTGCGGTCTCACCAAGGTCTTGTACAACTTCAGTAGAACTTCCCTGCTCCTGTACTCAAATCCTTTTGCTATGAATGCCAACATATCATTTGACTTTTTCACCGCCTGCTGTACCTGCATGCCCACCTTCAATGACTGGTGTACAATGACACCCAGGTCTCGTTGCATCTCCCCTTTTCTTAATCGGCCACCATTCAGATAATAATCTGTTTTCCTGTTCTTGCCACCAAAGTGGATAACCTCACATTTATCCACATTAAATTGCATCTGCCATGAATTTGCCCACTCACCTAACCTATCCAAGTCACCCTGCATCCTTTTAGCATCCTCCTCACAGCTAACACCACCGCCCAGCTTCGTGTCATCCACAAACTTGGAGATGCTGCATTGAATTCCCTCGTCTAAATCATTAATATATATTGTAAACAACTGGGGTCCCAGCACTGAGCCTTGCGGTACCCCACTAGTCACTGCCTGCCATTCTGAAAAGGTCCCGTTTACTCCCACTCTTTGCTTCCTGTCTGCCAACCAATTCTCTATCCACATCAATACGATACCCTCAATACCGTGTGCTTTAAGTTTGCACACTAATCTCCTATGTGGGACCTTGTCAAAAGCCTTTTGAAAATCTAAATATACCACATCCTCTGGCTCTCCCCTATCCACTCTACTAGTTACATCATATATTTTACTATGAACCTATGACTCCATAGTATCATTTCTGAACTGAAAGAGAGGTGGGTCTCTTTTAACAGATGTTAATCCAAGGCCACACCAGGCTGCACAGGTGAATCAGGCAATGTCAAAGCTCTTTTGGTTCTTGATCATTAGGTTTCCTTTTAGTCATTAATTTTATATGTAAATCATGGAATTTCCATGGACACAGGCCCACATTGAAACTTGAAGGGCAGAATTTCCAGATATGCGTCTATTATTAAGTGCTGACAGAATGCTTATTATCCAATGTTTGTGTTGATATTAACGTCATACTCAAGGATTCTGGACTCCCCCCCCCCCCCCCCCCCATGGCAGTCAGAGACTGTAGTAATGAAAAGTTAAGTGAAAAGCTAAAACACAGCAGATGCAGGAAATTGCTGGAAACACTCAGCAGGCCAGGCAACATCTGTGAAAAGAGAAGCAGAATTAATATTTCTTGATATCATAACATTGAAAGTCCTCTTTCTATAATGCTGCCTCAGCTACTGAGATTTTTCTAGGATTTTCAATTGTTGTGAAGTTTTAAGTTTCCATCTACGTTGCAAGCTTTCTAAAAAAATATGTAAATCTTTAAGCTCTCCTCTGATTGCAGCTGCTGCTTAAAGCAGAGATAGGTCCCCTATTGTATTGGGATATATTGCCTTATAATTGCTGCTTCTTCTTGTTGTTGTATTGTAGCCAACATTCCCTACTTAATGGCCACAATCAAATTGGTGCAACCAGATCATGCATCTTCCTGTTATTTGTGGAATCTCATTGTGCAGAATGAAAATGCTCCTATTCCTACTTTACAACAGTGAGAACATGATAGAATTCCAAATGCAGCCTCTGAGAATTGTAAATCACCTTCATATCTTTGCCCTCATTATCTGCGCTCAATGATCCGCCAGAGATTTTTCTTTTTTTTTGTGTGTGTGTGGGAGCTGAAGTTCAGTTTCTCATAATTATCTGCTTTAAGATCATTCCCATAGGCACTATATCCTTCACAGAAAGACTGTAAGTAGTGGTTCCTGTTTCTCAAGAAGCAGGGAAAGATTACAGTCAACGCAGCCCAGATACTTAGATTCATGTTGGGAAATCTTTCAAAAATATATATAAAATTACATTTCCACATGTTAAGAATTTGATTTTGAATTGAATATGCCAGTCAGAATGCAAATTGTTGGAATTGAAACAGTAACTTTCATGTTATATCACTGTATATTGTTCAGAAGGAAGGGCAGTCTCTCCATCATGACAGACTATGAGAATTTCACTTTGTTAGAAGCCAGGTGTCTATTTTTTAACTGCCTTGGAGATCAGCCCAACTAGAAAAATCTTCTGTTGTGTTATTTGTGTGTCTAAATCCGCCTGTTTTCCAACACTGGATACCCACTAGGGCACTATTCCCTGATCTACACATGCCAGGTAATGCTCAGCAGGGGTTCGGAATGAGCAGAGCACTGACAGAAGAAAATTAGTTGTGGGCATTATCTGCAACAAACTACCAACTCATAATATGATTCAATAACTCAAATATCAAAGCTGAAATGGTAAACAGCCTAGATCAATGCTGCCAGCAATTAGCAAGAATATTCAGTAAAAAAATAAAGAAGCAATATAGGAACGGAAAAAGAAAGCCTTGTGTCATCAGTATCATTTTTCACATCCTGAAGTATTTCTTAGTCAATTAATAATAATTTAACAGAAATGTTTTAGCTCTGAAATTCTTACGTAACAACAATATAGATTTAGTGAACACACACAAACAACAAGTGATCAAATGCAGCTATCAAAATGCCAGAGAAAATCAGCAGGTCAGGCAACATCAATGGGGAGAAATGTTTGTTTCCTTCCATAGATGCTGCCTGTCCTGCTGACTTCCTCCAGCATTTTGTGTGGGTTATCCAACATCTGTAGAATTTCTTGGGAAAGTAATCAACTGATTTGCGTCTTTTTTTTGATTGAGAGATACATTTTATGCTGGTCTCTACGAATTAAGATTATTGGTACAGTGCATTATTTGAGGTTAATGAGACAACTAGTATCTCATTTTAATGACTGTTAGAAACATAGAAAACCTACAGCAAATACAAGCCCTTCGGCCCACAAAGTTGTGCCGAACATGTCCCTCTCTTTAGAAATGACTAGGCTTACCTATAGCCTTCTATTTTTCTAAGCTCCATGTACCTATCCAAAAGTCTGTTAAAAGACCTTATCATATCCGCCTCCAGCATCGTTGCTGGCAGCCCATTCCACGCACTCACCACTCTGAGTAAAAAGCTTACCCCTGACATCTCCTCTGCACCTACTCTAAACCTGGCCCTCTTGTGGCAACCATTTCAGCCCTGAGAAAAAGCCTCTGAATATCCACACGATCAATGCCCCTCATCATCTTATATACCTCTATCAGGTCACCTCTCATCCTCCGTCACTCCAAGGAGAAAAGGCTGAGTTCATTCAACCTGTTTTCATAGGGCATGTTCCACAATCCAGGCAACATCCTTGCAAATCTCCTCTGCACCCTTTTTTATGGCTTCCACATCCTTCCTGTGGTGAGGCAACCAGAACTGAGCACAGTACTCCAAGTGGGGTCTGACCAGGGTCCTATATAGCTGCAGAATTACCTCTGGGCTCCTAAATTCAATTCCACTATTGATGATAGATAGATAGATAGATAGATAGATAGATAGATAGATAGATAGATAGATAGATAGATAGATAGATAGATAGATAGATAGATAGATAGATAGATAGATAGATAGATAGATAGATAGATACTTTATTCATCCCCATGGGGAAATTCAACTTTTTTCCAATGTCCCATACACTTGTTGTAGCAAAACTAATTACATACAATACTTAACTCAGTAAAAAAAATATGATATGCATCTAAATCACTATCTCAAAAAGCATTAATAATAGCTTTTAAAAAGTTCTTAAGTCCTGGCGGTAGAATTGTAAAGCCTAATGGCATTGGGGAGTATTGACCTCTTCATCCTGTCTGAGGAGCATTGCATCGATAGTAACCTGTCGCTGAAACTGCTCCTCTGTCTCTGGATGGTGCTATGTAGAGGATGTTCAGAGTTATCCATAATTGACTGTAGCCTACTCAGCGCCCTTCGCTCAGCTACCGATGTTAAACTCTCCAGTACTTTGCCCACGACAGAGCCCGCCTTCCTTACCAGCTTATTAAGACGTGAGGCGTCCCTCTTCTTAATGCTTCCTCCCCAACACGCCACCACAAAGAAGAGGGCGCTCTCCACAACTGACCTATAGAACATCTTCAGCATCTCACTACAGACATTGAATGACGCCAACCTTCTTAGGAAGTACAGTCGACTCTGTGCCTTCCTGCACAAGGCATCTGTGTTGGCAAAACAAATACACTGAACACCTTCTTAACCACAGAGTCAATCTGCGCAGCTGCTTTGAGCGTCCTGTGGACTCGGACCCCAAGATCCCTCTGATCCTTCACACTGCCAAGAGTCTTACCATTAATACTATATTCTGCGATCATATTTGACCTACCAAAATGAACCACTTCACACTTATCTGGGTTGAACTCCATCTGCCACTTCTCAGTCTAGTTTTGTATCCTATCAATGTCCCGCTGTAACCTCTGACAGCCCCCCACACTATCCACAACACCACAAACCTTTGTGTCATCTGCAAAGTTACTAATCCATCCCTCCACTTCCTCATCCAAGTCATTTATAAAAATCACAAAGAGTAAGGGTCCCAGAACAGATCTCAGGCACACCACTGGTCACCGACCCCCATGCAGAATTTGACCTGTCTACAACTACTCTTTGCCTTCTGTAGCCAAGCTAGTTCTGGATCCACAAAGCAATGTCCCCTTGGATCCCATGCCTCCTTTCTCAATAAGCCTTGCATGGAGTACCTTATCAAATGCCTTGCTGAAATCCCTATACACTATATCTACTGCTCTCCTCCATCAATATGTTTAGTCACATCCTCAAAAAATTCAATCAGGCTCATAAGGCATGACCTGCCTTTCACAAAGCTTTGTTGACTATTCCTAATCATATTATACCTCTCCAAATGTTCATAAATCCTGCCTCTCAGGATCCTCTCCATCAACTTACCAACCACTGAAGTAAGAGTCACTGGTCTATAATTAACTGGGCTATCTCTACTCCCTTTCTTGAATAAAGGAACAACATCTGCAATGCTCCAATCCTCCAGAACCTCTCCTGTCCCCATTAGTGATGCAAAGATCATCACCAGAGGCTCAGCAATATCCTCCCTTGCCTCCCACAGAAGCCTGGGGTACAGCTCATCTGGTCCCGGCGACTTAACCAACTTGATGCTTTCCAACTTGTTCCTCTTTCTTAATATCTACATACTCAAGCTTTTCAGTCTGCTGCAAGTCATCACTACAATCACCAAGATCATTTACCATAGTGAATACTGAAGTAAAGTATTCATTAAGTACCTTTGCTATTTCCTCTGGTTCCAAAACACATCCTCACTGACACACTTGATAGGTCCTATTGTTTCACGTCTTATCCTCTTGCTCTTCACGTACTGTACTTGTAGAATGCCTTGGGGTTTTCTTTAATCCTGCCTGCCAAGGCCTTCTCATGGCCCCTTCTGGCCCTCCTCATTTCCTTCTAATGCTCCTTCCTATTAGCCTTATAATCTTCTAGATCTCTAACATTAACTAGCTCTCTGAACCTTTTGTAAGCTTTTCTTTTCTTCTTGACTAGATTTATTACAGCTTTTGTACACCACAGTTCCTGTACCCTACCATAACTTCACTGTCTCATTGGAATGTACCTATGCAGAACTCTACACAAATATCCCGACCATTTGCCACATTTCTTCCATACTTTTCCCTGAGAACATCTGTTCCCAATTTAATCTTCCAAATTCCTGCCTAATAGCCTCATAATTCCCCTTACTCCAATTAAACACTTTCTAACTTGTCTGTTCCTATCTCTCTCCAATGCTGTTGTAAAGGACATAGATTTATGATCACTGTCTCCAAAATGTTCTCCCACTAAGAGATCTGACACCTGACCAGGTTCATTTCCCAATACCAGATCAAGTACAGTCTCTCCTCCTGTAGGCTTATCTACATATTGTGTCAAGAAACCTTTCTGAACACACCTAACAAATTCCACCCCACCTAAACCCCTTCCTAGTCTAGGGAAATGCCAATCGATATTTGGGAAATTAAGATCTCCCACCACGACAACTCTGTTGTTATTACACTTTTCCAGGATCTGTTTCCCTATCTGCTCCTCAATATCCCTGTTACTATTGGGTGGCCTATAAAAATCACCCAGTAAAGTTATTGACCCCTTCCTGTTCCTAACCTCCAACCACAGAGACTCCGTAGACAATCCCTCCATGAATTCCACCTTTTCTGCAGCCGTGACACTATCTCTGATCAACAGTGCCATACCCCCACCTCTTTTGCCTCCCTCCCTGTCCTTTCTGAAACATCTAAAACCTGGCACTTGAAGAAACCATTCCTGTTCCTGAGCCATCCGAGTCTCTGTAATGACCACAGCATAGCTCCAAGTTCTGATCCACACTCTCTCATCCACTTTGTTCCCAATTCTCTTTGTGTTAAAATAGACACCTCAAAACCGTCCATTTGAGCGCATCCCTTCTCTATCACCCGACTGTCCTCCTTCATACACTATCTCCAAGCTTTCTTTATTTGTGAGCCAACTGTCTCTTCCCCAGACTTTTCAGTTTAGTTCCCACCCCCAAACAATTCTATTTTAAACTCTCCCCAGTAGACTTAGCAAACCTCCCCACCAGGAAATTGGTCCTGGGATTCAAGATCAACCTGTCCTTTTTGCACAGGTCACACCTGCCCCAAAAGAGGTCCCAATGATCCAGAATTCTGAATCCCTGCCCCCTGCTCCAATCCTTCCTCCACCTCATTCTATTTCTATACTCACTGTCGCGTGGCACAGGCAGTAATCTGAAGATTACTTTGCAGTCCTGCTTCTCAACTTCCTTCCTAACTCCCTGTAGTCTTTTTTCAGGACCTCTTCCCTTTTCCTACCTATGTCCTTGGTACCAATATGTACAACGACCTCTGGCTGTTCTCCCTCCCACTGCAGGATATCTTGGACGCGATCTGAAACATCCCGGACCCTGGCACCTGGGAGGCAAGCTACCATCTGAGTTTCTTTCCTGCATCCACAGAATCGCCTGTCTGACCCCTGACTATAGAGTCCCCTATCACTACTGCATTCCTCTTCCTTTCCCTACCCTTCTGAGCCACAGGGCCAGACTCTGTGCCAGAGGCGCGACCACTGTCACTTCCCCCAGGTAGGCTGTTCCCCCCCCCCAACAGTACTCAAACAGGAGTACTTATTGTCAAGGGGTACAGCCACAGGGGTACTCTCTAGTACCTGACTCTTTCCCTTCGCTCTCATGAGTGTTACCCACTTGTCTGTTTCCCGTGGACCCGGTGTGACCACTTGCCTATAACTCTTTTCTATCACCTCCTTGTATTGTATGAGTACCAGCCTTTCAGAGCTAACAGGACAATTCTCTGGTACCATTTATCGATTCCTTGCTCAAACCAGGAGCAGAGAGTCAAACAAGCACATTGACTCTGTACCTATGAAAGCAGGGGGTGTGAAGAGTACATTGATAGGACCAATTATTCTTTGTTTAAGGTAAATAAAAAAAATAAGAGGTGTTAACTTCTTTAAAATTTAGAAGTAAAATTAATCAAAAGCTCTCCTAAACAACCTGAATATAAAATCACCAATGTAAATTTGTCCTCTTACTGTTCTGGTCTGAAATCCCCAGGTAATGAATGAGGTGTCCAAGTCCATGTCAGGTTGACTTAGCACTGGAACAGGCTCTTCAGCCCATCTAGTCCATGTTGGATCCATTTGGACTGCCTACTCCTATCGACCTGCACTGAGACCATTGCACTCCATACCTCTACTATCCATGTACCTATCCAAACTTCTCTTAAACGTATAGTAGTGAGGAGGGAGGTGCAGCAGCAGGTATGGCACTTGACCTATTTGTAAGTATAAGTGCCAGGATGGCTATCAGTGGGCAGGGATGAATGGACATGGGAATCGTGTAGGCAGTGATCCCTGAGTAAAGTGGAAAGTGGAGGGAGAGAAAGATGTGGTTGGTAGTGGGATCCCATTGGAGATGGCAGAAGCTGTGGAGAATTATGTGCCGGACACAGAGGTTACTGGTGTAGTGGGTGAGGACAAGAGGAGCATTTTCCCGGGTGGGGTGGTAAGAGGATGGGCTGAGGGCAAACATGCGCAAAATGAAAGAGATGTGTTTGAGGGCAGCGTTGATGGTGGAGGAAGGAAAGTTCCTTTATTTGCAGAAGGACATCTCATCAGTTCTGGAATGAAAAGCCCCACCCTTAGAGCAGATGCAGTGAATATGGAGGAACCGAGAGAAGGAGATGGCATTGTTAACCACATTATCATCTAAATCATTTATATAGATGACAAACAACAAAGAACCCAGCACCGATCCCTGTGGCACACCACTAGTCACAGGCCTCCAGTGAGAGAGACAATGTTCTACAACCACTCTCTAGCTTCTCCAGCAAAGCCAATGTCTAATCCAATTTACCACCTCATCCTGAATGCCAAGGAACTAAGCCTTCTTGACCAGTCTCCCATGTGGGACCTTATCAAATGCCTTACTAAAGTCCATCTAGACAAGATCCACTGTCTTCATCCACTTTCCTGGTAACTTCCTCAAAAACTCTAAGATTGGTTAGATATGACCTACCATGCACAAAGCCATACTGACTATCCTTAATCAGTCCATGTCTATCCAAACACTTATAAATACAATCCCTTAGAATATGTTCCAATAACTTTCCCACAACTGATGTCAAACTCAGCAGCCTATAATTTTCTAGTTCATATTTTGAGCCTTTCTTAAACAGCAGAACAACGTTGGCTACCCAACACTGGTACTTCTCCTGTCGCTAAGGATGCTTTAAATATCTGCTAGGGCCCCAGCAATTTCTACATGCCTCCCACAGGGTTTGAGGGAACACCTTGTCAGGCCCTGGGGATTTATCTACCCTGATTTTCCTCAGGGTAGCAAACACCCCCTCCTCTGTAATCTGTACAGGGTCCATGAAGTTGATGCCACTTTGCCTCACTTCTGTAAACTCTGTACCAATCCCCTGAGTAAATACCGATGCAAAGAATTCATTTCAGATCTCCCCCATCTGCTTTGCCTCCATGCATAGATAACCATTCTAGTCTTCCAGTGGACCAATTTTGTCCCTTGCAGTCCCTTTGCTCTTAACATCTGTAGAATTCTCCTTCAACGTGTCTGCTAGAGCAACTTTATGCCTTCTTTTAGCCTTCCTGATTTCTTCCTTAAGTGTTCTCTAATATTTCTTAAACTCCATAAGCACCTCATTTGTTCTTACTTACCTATACCTGTCCCTGACCTCCATTCTTCTCTTAACCAGGGTGTCAATATCTCTTGAAAACCAAGGTTCCCTATGCTTGTCTGACATATGTTCCTTATGTCAATCCTGACGAAGGGTCTCAGCCCGAAACGTCAACAACGCTTCTCCCTATAGATGCTGCCCGGCCTGCTGTGTTCCATCAGCATTTTGTGTGTGTTGTTGTTTAAATTTCCAGCATCTGCAGATTTCCTCGTGTTCCCTATGCTTGTTACCTTTACCTTTTATTCTGACAGGCACCTTTGCCAGAAAACACACTGTCCCAATCCACACTTACCAGGTCATTTCCGATACCAGCAAAATTGTCCTTTTTCCGATTTAGAATCTCAACCCACGGATCAGACCTATGTTTTTGCACATTTACTTTGAATCTAATGGCATTGTGGTCACTCGATGCCAAGGGTTCCATAAAACGAACTTTTGTTACCTGCCCTGTCTCCATGCCCTGAGTTCATCTGCATTTACACAGCTCAGGGCATTAGTGCAATATGCTCAACCTTTTGATTCCTGGTTTTGCCTGAGGTCTTACCAACATCTGCCTCCACAAGTTCTCTACTGACCGTTCTGGCACTCTGGTTTCCATCCCCCTGCAACTCTAGTTTAAACCCCACCAGGCAGCATTAACAAACTTTCCCTCTAAGATATTAGTCCCCATCCAGTTCAAGTGCAAATAATATCTTTGGTACAAGTCTCACCTTCCCTGGAAGACAGCCCAATGATCTAAAAATCTTATGCCCTCCCTCCCTCTTACACCACCTCCTGAGCCATGTGTTAAACTGTATAATCTTCCTAGTTCTGGTCTCACTAACACATGGCTCAGCCAGTAATCCTGAGATCACCACCCTGGAGGTCCTTGTTTTCAACTTCTCTCCTAACTTCCTGAACTCCCTATGCAGAACCTCGTCACTCATCCTACACGTCATTGGTACCTACATGGACCACGACTTCTGGCTTTTCACCTTCCCACTTGACAATACTGAGGACGCGATCCAAATTATCTTGAACCCTGACACCTGGGTGGCAACATACTATCTGGGAACCTGGTTCTTGCCACACATCCTCCTGTCCGTTCCCCTAACCAATGAGTCTCTTATCAGTATAGCACGCCTCTACTCCCCATTTCATTTCTGTCCCGGGGCAGAGAGTGCCAGAGACCTGACCTCTGTGACTGTCTTCTGTTAGGTAATCCACCCCAATAGTATCTAAAGTGGTATTCCTTGTTGTTCAGGGGGATGACCACAGGGGTACTCTGTACTGGCTCCTTAACTTCTTTCCCCTTACTGACTGTCACCCAGTTTCCTGTGGCCTGCACCTTAGGGGTAACTATCTCTCTGTATGTCCTATCTATCACCCCCTCTGCTTCCCAAATGATCCAGAGTTCATCCAGTTCCAGCTCCAACTCCTTAATGTGGGTTGTTAGAAGCTGCAGCTGGATGGACTTCTTACAATTGCAGTCATCAGGGTCATTGGAGTTCTCCTTGTCTTCCCACATCCCACAAGAGGAGCATTCAACATCCCTACCTGGCATCTCTACTCTCCTAACTGAGCAGATATAAAGAGAAATGGAAAAAAAACTTAAACTAAAGCTTTTCTTTTTTATACTTTCTCTGACCTCTTTTCACTGAGGCTCTAAAGATCACCAATCTAAATCTGTCCACTCGGGTGATGGCTAATGTGTAGTATCAGAACTAGATTCCACTGTGTAAACAGCACACACAAAATGCTGGTGGAATACAGCAGGCCAGGCAGCATCTACGAGGAGAAGCACTGTCGACGTTTCGGGCCGAGACCCTTCATCAGGACCCTTCGTCGGGTCTCGGCCCGAAACGTCAACAGTGCTTTTCCTCTTAGATGCTGTCTGGCCTGCTGTGTTCCACCAGCATTTTGTGTGTGTCGTTTGAATTTACAGCATCTGCAGATTTCCTCGTGTTTCCACAGTGTAATGGCAGGGATTTCGCACACACATATGAAACTTACTATTAGTCTCCTCTGGCAACTTTCGTTTCTGACTGGACATTGAAATAAAACTCGAGGATCAAGTGTACACAATCAGTATCTCTAATTGTAGTATTAAAATCCACAATAAAGCAAGTATTGTAATGTGTGGCATAGTGAACCAACCAGCCATCTTGTGCATATTTATCCAAACATAAGTAGCTCGCAATCCTCAATATCAATTAGAATCATGCATCAGGTTTGAGGGACTGAGAGGCCTGTTCTTGACTGGTCTTCCTACCATTTAGTCCTATGTATGAAACTGCACAAGCTTCCCCAGCACATGGCAGATCAAGGTTCATTGCGATCACCAACTCAGCACCATTACAGGGAAAAAGGCGATAGGTGTATGAAAGAATGTCACTCAGATTACCTTTGCCATTGGTAATAGTCTACAGATGCTTTATTCCCCCCCCCCCCCCTTTTGGAAGCTAAGCAGATCTTACATTAGTTACCACTGGATGAGAACCACCCTGGAATACCACATGCACGAGGACGTGCCTCGAATTGATTAGGCCACCACCAGGTAACTTACAATAGGATGTAGAACAGGTTTGGACATCTAAGCCCTAGTGTTCAAAGTGGCCTTGTGGTTAACTTTGATATGGATTTGTTAGAATAACAGCACTTGTTATTATTATGTCCATTTTCCTTGGAACAGCAGCTGTTTGTGCTCGAATGACATTAATTTACCATTATTATGGAATAGTGAAGAATAAAAACAACTTTTTCAGGCTGTAACAATAGTCCCAGTGACAGGACAGTGGTTTAGTAAGTAGAGTTGTTGCCTCTACGCTCCAGAGACCTGGGTTTAATCTTGACCCCCAGTGCTGTCTGTGTGGATATTTAATGTTCCTATTTCCACCCACAACTCAAAGATACAGAGCTTTGTGTGTTAATTAGCTGCTTTAAATTTCCCCTGGGAAGTGAATAGCAGAACCCTGGTATGTTAATAGGAACATGGTAAAAACAAAAAAAGAATTAGTGGGGACTTCAGGTAAGATGGCGATTGTTTAGCTGCTCTGAACTTTTGTTCCGTTACTGTCACTATCGTTGCACTAAATGTCTCTATTTTTTAAACCTTAGTTAGGAATTATTTCAGTATCACTTACTTGCCTGTGAATATATCTAACTTACAATGTCTAGCAAGAGTTCTAAATCCGGGAGAAAAGAAGCTATGACCCCGTCGGACGAGACGATGGTTGCGCTTGGAAAGGTTCCTTTAAGGAATCTTAAAGGAATTTAAAACCGCTTTCAAACAGTTAGAAGACAAACTGGATCGGATCAACGATAAAGTGGACAAACATGCTGAACACTTATCTCGCATCGATTCGACTTCTGAAGATTTAGAAAGTCGTGTTCGATACTTGGAGACTCTCTGTTCCAGCTTAGAGGAAAAATCTAACAAACTTCTTTCCAAAATGGTGGATCTCGAAAATCGCAATAGATGCTGTAATATCAGAATTCTGGGATTGCCAGAGACGACCGAAAAGGGATCAACCGTGAAGTTTTTCGCCGAGTTTCTCTGTGAGTTATTCGGGAAAGATTTGCTTCCGAAGCCGCCCGAGCTCAAACGGGCACACAGAGTTTACGTTCCTTGCGGAATTCTGGGCTCCCGCCCGCGACCAGTAATCTTGTGTTTCCATCAATACCAGGTAAAACACAGTCTGATCGTAGAGGCGCGTCGCAGGGGGGTCTCTTCCTTTCAAGGATACAACCATTCGCTTTGTGGAAGATTTTGCACCTCAGACCTTAAAGATGCGCGCTGAGTTTAAAGGCGCAATGAAAGTGCTTTTTGATCGTGGTTTCAAACCTTCCCTTCGTAACCCTGCCGATCTACGAATCAAGCTTAATACCGGGAAATACAAGTGGTTCAAATCAGCGAAGGAAGCTGAAGCGTTTGTGGCAAGTCTTCCGGCTATCCAGTCATTTTCGGAATCTGATCGGACCTCCTAAAATGGTGGATAAGTACTCCTCGTAGTAAAATTACTTTCTCTGGACTCGGAATTCACTTGAATCACTCAGACATTATTCATTGAAACTTTAAGGGCTGTTGACAATCTCTCCTGGGATTTGGTGTGTGTGTAATCTATTTCTATTCTTGTATAACTTTACCTAGAGTTCTACAACTAACTCTAACTTGTTTTGGAGGTTCGAAGTCTTTAGTGAAGGCCTCCCTGTTTGTTGGTTCACAGTTCAACTGCTGATTTATTTTTCCTTTGTTTTAAATATTATTTATTTTATCTTTTTCTTTTCTTCACCCCTTTTTTCTAATCTCTGAATTTTTTTCTCCCTTCTCTGTAAATGGTTGATAAATACTCGTCTTGAATTTATAATTTTCCCCTTCCTCTTCTTTTTTCTTTTTCCTTCTTACCTTTTTTTTCCCTTTCTGGTACTTTATTCTTCTATAATTTTTTGCAGGTAGGTTAGTTTTGGTTTTCTTCCGATTTTCTCTGTATTAAGTTTTATATTTCTGCAGAAGGTGTTCTAATCTGTAGTTATGTTTTCTAGTGCATAAACTAGTTATTATTTGCTATAGTATTTATACGGAACTGTTGTTAATGACACAGATCTGGAAGTTGTATTTGGGTTAATTTTTTTGGTAGAGCGAGCTACTTGTTTTGGTAGCCGTCTAGTTTTGGGCTGTGCGGATGGGGTGGATTTTCCAGTTCCAACATCTCTTTATTGCTTAGGACATGTTTATATTTTGACCTTACGAATCTATGTTTACATCTCTGCTCCCAGACTGCTATTGTACTGCTTGACTTTTTATATGCCTGCTGCCTTTTATGCATTAGTAATTGATAATGGCTAGTGCACTTAAATTTGTGAGCTGGAATGTAAAGGGATTGAACCACCCTGTTAAAAGGAGGAAGGTATTCTCACATATTAAACAACTCAAAGCTGACATTGCTTTCCTCCAAGAAACTCATACTCGTTGTTTTGATAACTCCCGGCTTCTGTCAAAGTGGGCGGGTCAGCATTTTCATTCATCCTTTGCCGCTAAAGCTAGGGGAGTTTCCATTCTTATTAACTCAAATATTCCTTTTGAACTCCATAATAAAATATCTGATACAAATGGCCATTTTATTATGTTTCTGGTAAACTATATAACACTAAAGTTGCACTAGCAAACCTGTATGCCCCCAACTTTGATGATGTTAACTTTTTTGAACGTTTTTTTTCCTCACTACCAGACTTAAACTCATACTCTCTTATACTGGGTGGTAACTTCAACTGTTGGTTGGATCCTAAACTGGACCGATCGTCCTCTGTTACCAGATCACCTACTAAATCTGCCTTAGCTATTCAATCGTTTCTCTCTAATTTTGGTATCTCTGATATATGGCGATTCCTCCATCCTACGGAGAGAGATTATTCTTTTTTCTCACATGTTCACCATACCTTCACTAGAATTGACTACTTCTTACTCGATAACCAACTTATCCCATTTGCCCACTCTTGTGACTATCAGAGTATTCTGATTTCTGACCATGCCCCAATTACCCTCTCTCTGAACTTTCCTGATCTCCCTCAGAGGAACAAACACTGGCGGTTCGATTCAACTTTATTATCGGATGATGATTTCGTAAAATTTATTAAGGATCAGATAACCTTTTATTTTAACACTAATACATCACCTGAAGTGCCATCCCAGATTGTCTGGGATGCCATGAAAGCATATCTGAGGGGTCAAATAATCTCTTTCTTTCTTTTCTTTTCTTTCTTTTCTTTTCAAATCTTTTTATTAGCTTTTTAAAAAAAAAACAGAAGAAAAATATTGTTACAAGACATTTGAGAGTACATAATAGATTGATAAACATTCAAATATATATTGATCCATACATAGAATCTCTCAAACTCATATAATAATATAAATGATTAAGAGAAACCCCCCCCAAAAAAAAAGAAAAAAAAAAAAACAACAACTAAATAGAAAAAAACTAACCAACATGGGCAATCGCATAATGTTATATATATACAGTAGTGCCTATGACTCCCAACCTCCATCCACACAATTCAGGATAGTGACAATAAGGTTCAGGATCAGACCGTTTAATTCATATGAAAATGCTGAATAAATGGTCTCCAAGTTTCCTCAAATTTAACTGAAGAATCGAAAACCACACTTCTAATTTTTTCTAAACTTAAACAGGAAATAGTTTGGGAAAACCACTGAAATACTGTTGGAGGATTGGCTTCTTTCCAATTCAGTAAAATGGATCTTCTAGCCATTTTTTTAGATTTTTTTTAACCCATTTTTTTAGATATCTACAAGTTAGAAATTTTTTATATAATGAACTAAAGTCTTTTTCGAAAGAATGTCCATTGGACATTACAGAAAGAATTTTAGCTCTTAATCCTTGTCAAAAGGGTCTTGTTACTATCATTTATAATATGATTATGAATCTACAACCAGATATATCTGAAAAAATTAAGAAGGAATGGCAGGAAGAACTGCATTGCCCTATTTCTACTGAGCAATGGGAAAAAATTTTATTATTGGTAAACTCATCCTCTATATGTGCTAAACATACTCTAATACAATTTAAGGTCGTACACAGAGCTCATATGTCTAAAGATAAACTTGCTCGATTTTACTCGTATGTTAATCCAACCTGTGATAGATGTCATTCTGATATAGCTTCGTTGACTCATATGTTTTGGTCCTGTCCTTGCTTACAAAACTATTGGAAAGATATTTTTAATATTATTTCAAGAGTGTTAAATATTAATCTCCAACCACATCCTTTTACTGCAATTTTTGGCCTACCAATGATGGATAATAAGTGTTTATCCGCCTCATTCCAACGAATGATTGCATTTATTACACTAATGGCTAAATAATCTCTTACACAGCAAATCTCAATAGAAGATCCCGTGCAGATCGAGCAGACCTCATTAACCAGATTAAAGATTTGGATCAAATATATGCCCAAACTAAGAACCCTGAATTATACAAGAAGCGCGTTGAACTCCAAACTAAATTTAACCTTCTGTCCACTCAACCTGTCGAACGCCAACTTCTCGAAAGCAAGAGCCGCTTTTACTTTCATGGGGATAAGTCTGGTAAATTCCTAGCCAATCAGCTGAGGCGTTCCAAAGCCAAACAACACATCACAAAGATCCGGAAGGAGAACGGAGACTTTACATCGGATCATTTAGAAATTAATGACGCATTTAAAATTTTTATTCTCGGCTTTATTCCTCTGAATCTCTGAATGACAATATCTCTGTGGATCAATTTTTACAGAATCTGAATATCCCCTCACTTTCATCTGATTTCAAAGCCAAACTCAATGCGCCTATATCACCAGAAGAGATATCTTTTGCAATTTCTGCACTGTCCTCAGGGAAATCTCCTGGACCTGATGGGTTCCCTGTGGAATTTTATAAATCATTCTCTTCACTTCTTTCGCCTCAGTTACTTTCAGTATTATCTGACTCGTTTAATTACGGCAAATTGCCACCCTCTTTCAATGAGGCATCTATTATTCTTCTTTTAAAAAAGGGCAAAGACCCAACAGAGTGTTCCTCGTACAGGCCGATCTCTCTGCTCAATGTTGATGTAAGGATCTTAGCTAAAGTGTTGGCTCATAGATTAGAAACCGTTATTCCCTCCATTATCTCTGATGACCAAACAGGCTTTATTAAAAACCGTCTCCCTTTTTTTAACATTCGGCGTCTATTTAATATTTTATACTCAGCTCCAACTGGGACTCCTGAATGTGTTATCTCCCTTGATGCGGAGAAAGCATTTGATCGTATAGAGTGGAACTACCTTTTTGCAGTCTTAGAAAAATTTGACCTCGGCCAAAGTTTCATCTCTTGGATCCAATTGCTGTACCTGTGTCCTACTGCTTCTGTTCTAACTAAATTTCAGAAATCCCAAGTATTTAATCTCAAACGTGGCACCCGTCAGGGATGCCCCTTAAGTCCCTTTCTCTTTGATTTGGCTATAGAACCTCTGGTGATAGCATTTCGAAATTGTCCTGAATTGACCGGGATTTGGAGAGGGGGTGTTGAGCATAAAGTTTCTCTCTATGCTGATGACTTATTACTCTTTCTCTCAAATCCGTCTACATCCTTACCTCTAATGTTTTCACTTCTTGACCAGTTTAGCCAGATCTCTGGCTATAAACTCAACTTACATAAGAGTGAACTTTTCCCAATTAATAAAGAAACACAAGAACTAATATTTCGTGATCTCCCTTTTAAAGTAGTCCATAATCAATTTACTTATCTTGGAATTACAGTCACAAGGAAGTTTAAAGATCTCTTTCGTGAAAACTTTGTCAATCTTTCATATGCTATAAAACAGAGTCAGGTACAATGGTCATCTCTATCTATGTCCTTGGTAGGTCGTATTAATGTTGTTAAAATGTATGTTCTCCCCAAATTTTTATACTTATTTCAATCTATCCCAATTTTTATTCCTAAATCTTTTTTTGATTCTTTAGACTCTATTATTTTGTCATATCTCTGGCAGAATAAGCGCTCTAGAATTAATAAAATCCACCTCCAAAAATCTAAAAAAGAGGGTGGCATGGCTTTACCTAACTTTCACTTATATTACTGGGCAGCTAATATACATTGTGCTACCTTCTGGTCTTTCTTCCACGGTCAACCCGAGTGCCCTAACTGGGTGGCAATGGAGTTGAGCTCCACTAAAGAATTATCTATATCTGCACTTCTTGGCTCTGCACTCCCTAGCAGTCTGCCCAGATCAATAGCTAATCCTCTGGTTAGACACACTTTGCGTATATGGGCTCAGTTCAGGAAATGCTATGGTTTCCAGGGGTTTTCCGTTTCTAGCCCTGTCGCACATAATCACCTTTTTTTACCTACTACGTACGATTCAGCATTCCATGTTTGGTATAGGAAGGGCATTAGACATTTTGAAGATCTCTTCATTGATAATCGCTTCGCTTCTTTTCAGCAGCTCTCCGTTAAGTTCAACCTGCCTAACGCTCACTTTTTCAGATATCTCCAAATCCGACACTTTACTGCTCCTTTAATTCCTAACTTTCCTGAAATGCCTGCGAAAAATGCTATGGACCTATTTCTTTCCATTAATCTACTAGGTAAAGGTTTAATTTCAATTATCCGAGATAAACTAGCAGCCTTACGACGGGCCCCTGTGGATAAAATTAAAATGGCCTGGGAGCAGGATTTAAATATCTCCTTATCCGAGGAGAGCTGGGACTCAGTTCTCAAATCGGTTAACTCAACCTCCCTTTGTACTCGCCATTGCCTCTTACAGTTTAAGATTGTTCATAGAGCCCATATGTCTAAATCTAAACTATCTCGATTCTACCCTGGCATTAGTCCGCTCTGTGATAAATGCAAGAGGGGCGTGGCCTCTCTCATCCATATGTACCGGTTCTGTCCTAGCTTGGAGAAATTCTGGAAAGATGTCTTCACTACATTATCGGGTATTCTGAATCAGCACCTAGAACCTAACCTCTTAATTGCTCTGTTCGGTTTTTGGGGCGAGACAGATTTATGTCTGGGTCCGACCAAATGCCGAATACTATCCTTTGCCTCTCTCCTGGCGAGACGCTTGATCCTCCTTAGATGGAGAGATGTTGCCCCGCCCACTTATGCGCAATGGCTTAACGACATTATGGCCTGCTTGGACAGCGAAAAAATTCATTATTCAGTTCTTAATTCGGATCTAAAATTCCATAAGGTCTGGGGACCTTTTATCAAGTACTTTCATAACCTTCCTCTTGACTAGGGTTTTTTTTTCTTTTTTTTTCCTCTTCTTTTCCGTCCCTTGCTTTCAGCTCCCTTTTTTTTCTGGTAGTAGGCATTATTATCCTCTGTTGCTAAGTGTATTCACAGTCTGGGAGTTTGACTGTCCGGACCTATACTCTTTATACTGTGTGGTGGTTGGTCTGGAGTTGTTGTTGTTTTTTTCTTGTGTTTTGGGGCTTGGGGAGGACACTAAGCTCACTTGTCTTTAATTTAGGTGCTTTTTTGTTAAATTCTCTTCCTTCGTAGCATATTGTTATTGTATGCTTAATCTTACACTGTATTAATGCTCCTCATTGGGATTTGGGGTTTTTAATTTTGTAAAATGTTTTGAAAAACTAATAAAAAAAAATTTAAAAAAAAAAGAATTAGTGTAGATCGTCATGGTGTAGAAAGGCAACTTTCTATGCTGCATTCATTAATAATTGGTTGATTGGTAGGAGGCAGTGAGTGGGAGTAAAAGGATCCTTTTCTGGTTAGCTGCCAGTGACTAGTGGTGTTCCGCAAGGGTTGGTGTTGGGACTGCTTCTTTTTATGTTGTGTATAATTGATTTAGATTAGTGGTCGCCAACCCGTCGATCGCAATCGACTGGTTGATCTTTGAGACTTTCCCAGTAGATCCCGAAAAGAAATGAAAAATAAATACACAAATACTGTTGAGAGATTGTTTCCGGGTTGCGGGGTTTTAGTACCGTTCTTTCTGCCCAGTGCGCATGCGTGTAGCTCCCCGCCACGCACTACACAGTGTACTTCAGTGGTCCCCAACCACCGGGCCATGAGGAAACGATATGAGTCAGCTACACCTTTCCTCATTCCCTGTCACCGGCCACTGTTGAACTTGAATGCATGCGAGGTCATCGGTCGCCTAAACGCAGTGATACCCTCACGCCAGGGATCACTGGTTGGCCTCGCACGGCCAGTGGGAAGCGCCGTTGGTACCAGCCCGGAGCGCGGACAGATGGGCGCCACCTCTGAACCTGTTCGGCACACCGAATGACGTGAGGAACCCGGTGCTAAAATATTCACAGACAACCTAATTCGGGCTCAGGGTTTCATAAGTAGCAGAGCAGCTACCTCGCTGCGATCTACTGAAACAAACTTTTGTCGGCTGGGGGGCGGGGGGGCGGGTGCCCTGTTGCACTTCTCACTCGGTCACTCTCTCTGGACTGCGACCACCATGGCCCCAGCATGGGGACCTCCAGCCCTTATCTTGTCCTCTCACCCCACCCACGACCAGCCGCACCTGGTTAAGGCATCTGGCGGCGGGCGGGAGGCTGTCTAATGAAGCAATGAAGCACTCAAAACTGCTTCAGCACCTTGGGTCCAAGCACTCCGCACTTAAAGACAAACCCGTTTAGTTTTTTTTCCAGCGGAAAAACGTGAGCAAGCGGGACAGAAGCTAAGAGCCGTGAGCTGCAAAAACTAAATTGCAGAATAGACTGGACATAAGGAACGTGCTTCGAGTATCGCTGTATTCCCATTGTGTTTAACACCCCCTCGCCCCATCAGCCGGTCCGCAAGAATATTGTCAATACTAAACTGGTCCGTGGTGCAAAAAAGGGTGAGCACCCCTGGTGTTTATACATTATTTCTCCTTCCGGGTTGCGGTGTTTTACTTCCGGTCTTTTCTGCCTTGGTGCGCGTGCATATAACTAATCAATCTGGGGTCGATCTTGCCTTTCACTAAGGCCGAGGTAGGGGATCTTGGGCTTTAAAAGGTTGGTGACCACTAATTTAGATATTAAAATAGATGACTTTGATGCCAAGTTCGCAGATAATCGCAGAAGATTGGTGGAGGGGCAGGTAGTGTTGAAGAAACAGGTAGGATGCAGAAGGACTTAGACAGATTAGGAGAATGGGCAAGAAAGTGGCAAATGAAATACAATGTTGGAAAATACATGGCCATCCACTTTGATAATAGAAATAAATGTGCGAATTTAAGATGCAGAGGGACTTGGGAGTCCTTGTGCAGAACACCCTGAAGGTTAACTTGCAGGTTGAGTCAATAGACAATAGACAGTAGGTGCAGGAGTAGGCCATTCGGCCCTTCTAGCCAGCACCACCATTCACTGTGATCGTGGCTGATCATACACAATCAGTACCCCGTTCCTGCCCTCTCCCCTTGACCCCCCTATCTATAAGAGACTATCTAACTCTCTCTTGAATGCATCCAGAGACTTGGCCTCCACTGCCTTCTGGGGCAGAGCATTCCACATATCCACCACTCTCTGGGTGAAAAAGTTTTTCCGCAACTCTGTTTGAAATGGCCTACCCCTTATTCTTAAACTGTGGCCTCTAGTTCTGGACTCACCCATCAGCAGGAACATGCTTCCTGCCTCCAGCGTGTCCAATCCCTTAATAATCTTATATGTTTCAATCAGATCCCCTCTCATCCTTCTAAATTCCAGTGTATACAAGCCCAGTCGCTCCAATCTTTCAACATACGACAGTCCCGCCATTCTGGGAAATAACCTTGTGAACCTACGCTGCACTCCCTCAATAGCAAGAATGTCCTCTCTCAAATTTGGAGACCAAAACTGCACACAATACTCCAGGTGGGGTCTCACCAGGGCCCTGTACAGCTGCAGAAGGACCTCTTTACTCCTATACTCAATTCCTCTTGTTATAAAGGCCAGCATGCCATTAGCTTTCTTCACTGCCTGCTGTACCTGCATGCTTGCTTTCATTGACTGATGTACAAGAACACCTAGATCTCGTTGTACTTCCCCTTTTCCTAACTTGACTCCATTTAGATAGTAATCTGCCTTCCTGTTCTTGCCACCAAAGTGGATAACCTCACATTTATCCACATTAAACTGCATCTGCCATACATTTGTCCACTTACCCAACCTGTCCAAGTCACCCTGCATTCTCATAACATCCTCCTGACATTTCACACTGCCACCCAGCTTTGTGTCATCAGCAAATTTGCTAATGTTACTTTTAATCCCTTCATCTAAATCATTAATGTATATTGTAAACAGCTGCGGTCCCAGCACTGAACCTTGCGGTACCCCACTGGTCACAGCCTGCCATTCCGAAAGGGACCCGTTAATCGCTATTCTTTGTTTCCTGTCAGCCAGCCAATTTTCAATCCATGTCAGTACTCTGCCCCCAATACCATGTGCCCTAATTTTGCCCACTAATCTCCTATGTGGGACTTTATCAAAAGCTTTCTGGAAGTCCAGGTACACTACATCCACTGGCTCTCCCTTGTCCATTTTCATAGTTACCTCCTCAAAAAACTCCAGAGGATTAGTCAAGCATGATTTTCCCTTCATAAATCCATGCTGACTCGACTGATCCTTCTATTGCTATCCAAATGTGTCGTAATTTCCTCTTTTATAATTGACTCCAACATCTTTCCCACCACTGACGTCAGGCTAACTGGTCTATAATTCCCTGTTTTCTCTTTCCCTCCTTTCTTGAAAAGTGGGACAACATTAGCCACCCTCCAATCAGCAGGAACTGTTCCTGAATCTATAGAACATTGGAAAATGATTACCAATGCATCCACAATTTCTAGAGCCACCTCTTTAAGTACCCTGGGATGCAGACCATCAGGTCCCGGGGACTTATCAGCCTTCAGACTCAACAGTCTATCCAACACAGTTTCTTGCCTAATATAAATTTCCTTCAGTTCATCCTTTACCCTAGTTCCTTTGGCCACTATTACATCTGGGAGATTGTTTGTGTCTTCTCTAGTGAAGACAGATCCAAAGTACCTGTTCAACTCCTCTGCCATTTCCTTGTTCCCCATAATAAATTCACCCGTTTCTGTCTTCAATGGCCCAATTTTGGTCTTAACTTTTTTTTGCTATTCACATACCTAAAGAAGCTTTATATTCTTTTATATTCTTTATATTCTTGGCTAGTTTACCTTCGTACCTAATTTTTTCTTGGCATATTGCCTTTTTTGTTATCTTCTGTTGCTCTTTAAAAGCTTCCCAGTCCTCTGGTTTCCCACTCATCTTTGCTATGTTATACTTCTTCTCTTTTATTTTTATACTGCCCATTACTTCCCTCGACAGCCACGGCCACCCCTTACTCCCCTTAGGATCTTTCTTCCTCTTTGGAATGAACCAATCCTGCACCTTCTGCATTATTCCCAGAAATACCTGCCATTGTTTTTCCATTGTCTTCTCTGCTAGGATATTGTTCCATTGAACTTTGGCCAGCTCCTCCCTCATAGCTCCATAGTTCCCTTTGTTCAACTGTAATAGTGACACATCCGATTTTCCCTTCTCCTTCTCAAATTGTAGGTTAAAACATATCATATTATGGTCACTACCTCCTAATGGTTCCTTTACCTCGAGGTCCCTGATCAAATCTGATTCATTGCACAACACTAAATCTAGAATTGCCTTCTCCCTGGTAGGCTCCAGTACAAGCTGTTCTAAGAATCCATCTCGGAGGTACTCCACAAACTCCCTTTCTTGGGATCCAGTACCATTCTGATTCTCCCAGTCTACCTGCACATTGAAATCCCCCATGACAACTGTATCATTACCTTTGCGACATGCTAATTTTAACTCTTCATTCAACTTACACCCTATATCCAGACTGCTGTTTGGGGGCCTGTAGATACCTCCCATTAGGGTCTTTCTACCCTTAGAAATTTGACCCTTTGACCCCTAGTCAGTGGTGAGGAAGGCAAATGCCATGTTGGCATTCATTTCAAGTGCTCTAGAATCAAGAGCAAGGCTTTATAAGGCACTGGTGAGGCCTCACCTTGAGTATTGTGAACTGTTTTGGGCCCCTCATCTTAGAAAAGATTTCCTGCCATTGGAGAGGGTCCCTAGGAGGTTCACAAGGATGATTCCAGGAATGAAAGGGTTATCATACAAGGAACATTTGATGGCTCTGGGTCTGTACTCATTGGAATTCAGAAGGATGAGGGGGGGATCTCATTGAAACCTTTCGAATGTTGAAAGGTCTAGACAGAGTAGATGAGGAAAGGATGCTTCCCATGGTGGGAGAGTCTAGAACAAGAGGGCACAGCCTCGGGATGGAGGGGCACCCTTTCGAATCAGAGATGCAGAGAAATTTCTTTAGCTAAAGAGTGGTGAATTTGTGGAATTTGTTGTCACATACATTGTGGAGGCCAGATTGTTGGGTGTATTTAAGGCAGAGATTGATAGGTCCTTGATTGGACATGGCGTAAAAGGTTACAGGGAGAAGACTGGAAACTGGAGTTGAGGAAGAGATAGAAAAGAAGATCAGCCCTGAATGAATGGTGGAGCAGACTCAATGGGTCAGGTGGCCTAATTCTGCTCCTATACCTTATGTTCTTATTATCTTATAATTCTATAAGATAATAATTCTATAAGAAAAAGGAATGTCAAGCTTCTGAACAGAATGTTAAATCATGTTTTAGTTTTCTCAGGACTTTTTACATACTGTAAAACTGTATGTTTGCAATTATCTTCTGGTGATTGTCCTTAAATCAATTGATTATGCAGCTTGATATTGTTATCAACTCAATAATTACAATTCAAAGTAATTGCCATGGGAAATTAGCAAGTTATTATGATCTAAAAAGCACTGCCTAAAGGGGTTCAAATTCAATGTTAACTTTTAAAATGGGAGAGGCTATTTATATATAATGAAAGAATTTTCAAGGTTATAAGGAAAGTGCAGAAGAGTGAGAATAATTATTTACCTCAATAAAATTACCTGCATTGTCTGAATGGATCAAGTGTGCCAGATGGCAAACTAGTTTTAAAGAAAGTATATGCTTTAAAAGAGAATCACGGTATTTAAAAAAAACAAGTATTTTCTATAAGACAGAAGCAGGTCTCAACTCTGGTTATTTTTATAAAATGGGTTCTGTTTTCATTGGGTCTAAGTTTAACCTTTCTGGGAAGCTTCATCTCCAATTCTCGATGACAAATTCAAACTATAGTAAACTTCAACACACCAGCATATGAAGTACCACAATAGCCAAATTGAAAACTTTCCAGACTATTATTGGAAATTATTCCCAGTAATACTCTAACATGATTTAATTTACCATTTTTTAAAGATGTTACACATAAAATTTCCAATGAGCCCAATAACTTATAAGGGAATTTGGAAAACAGCTCCATCATCCCCCATCCCACGATTTTAAAAAGAGTCCCACTCTGTTTAAAAGGTATGTTGGAACAGAGCCCTCGTGAGGAAGGTGGTAAAGGGCTCCCAAGAAGTTTAATAGGAATTCAGGAACAGGACACCGATAAGCTTAAAGGGAGTATAGTACAGGGTTTTTGTGGATTTAATAGGACCAATGGAGATAGGGCCTGGTAATTTTATAGGAAGGTGGGAATGGACCCTTACTGAGTTTAATTGGGACATGGACCAATCACTGTTTCTGAAAAATCAGATAATGGATTATTGGAATTTTAGTACCTGATGTGTTTGGTTAGATTGTTGAACCCTTCCAGTAAAATGTTTTTAAACTTCTGGTGATATGTATACTATTTAATGCTATCCTGAAATAATAAGTATTTCTAAACAAAACCACTTAAAAGTCATTTTATTAATGTGTGCCAGTATATGAAGCTGATGTCACAAACCTCCCCGTACCTCTGATATGAGATATTGTGGCTTCTGATTCTGACTCCAACACAAAGGAGTAGTGAAATGGAGAAACATTTTATACTGCTGTCATATTCCATTACAAGAATACACTCAGTGACTACTTAATGGGTACACCAGAACCCCTGCTTGTTATTGCAAATATCTAATCAGCCAATCATATGACAGCAACTCAATGTATAAACACATACAGACATGGTCAAGAGGTTCAGCTCAGTTCAGTTCAGTTTCAGTTTATTGTCATTTAGAAACCACAAATGAAATGCAGTTAAAAAATGAGACAACATTCTCCAGAATGATATCACAAAAGCACACGACAAAACAGACTACACCAGAAAATCCACACAATGTTTGGTAATCCCAAAATCCAGAGTCCGGAGAAGCTGCTGTGTATTAATATCGCACTACCATCTTAGCGCATTCCCCGGAAAGGAGCTCCAAATCCACCAGACAAAACAAGACTACCCAGACACAGCAAGTCAAGAGACCAACTCTACCACCCAACAAACCAAAAACTAAAGCTACAAGACCTACACAAAATGACATAGTTACATATAGTTATAGTTAACATATAGTTACAACAGTGCAGACAATACCACAATTGATTAAAAAAAACCAGACCATGGGCACAGTAAAAATAATCCAAAGATGTTAAAAGACTACAAGTTTGAAAGAAACCTCCACACAGTTTCCACAAGTCCTCAGGGTCCTGATAGACTCGTCATCCCATGCAGGCAGCAGAAGGGAATACCCCCGCTATGGACTTCCACGGCTCAGCCCCGCAGACGCAGCACATAGTGAAAGCGCCCCAACTGCAGCATACTCCGAGTCCATCAAACCTCTGAGCCTCCAACCATTCCCTCTGGCACAGCCTCTCTGAGCACCATCCTCTATTGAGCACACTACGGCTCCCTCGCCAATGGCCACTGGCAACGCGATCCTGAGGACTGGGGGCATGTTCTTCCCAGTAGAGACCCAGACCTCACAACAGCAGCAGCAGTAACGAAGAAGCCCTTCCTGGAGATTTTCAGATGTCCTTCTGTGATCCCACGTCTGTTTCTCATCAGATTAGGATTGTGCACAGCACCCTGCTTAACAAATAACAGATATTTGATATTGATAACAGATATCAACTCTGGAGATATTGTTCAGAAGAGGGAAGAAATGTGATCAACATGACTTAGGTGGTGGAATAATTTATGGTGCCAGAAAGAGTGGTTTGAGTATCTCAGAAACTTGATCTCCTGGGGTTTTCATGCACAAGAGTGTACAGAAAGGCAACAGTAGTTCAAATAACCTCATGTTACAATAGTGGTATACAGAATAGTGTCTCAGGATGCACAACACGTCAACCCTTGAAATGAATTATGTACAGCAGCAGAAGACCACAAACATAGAGAAATACACTGAGTAGCCTCTTTATTAGGTACCTCCTGTATAGTGGCCTCTGGTTAAGTTGTGGATCATCAGGACTTAGGCTCATCCATGCCATTTATGGTTTTGTCTGAGAATGACCCAAGGAGGATTGGCAATGTTTGAATCATCATAAAGACATGGTAGCTATATGACCTTGGTTCTTCCCATCACCTCTTGCACTGTTACCCAGCTTAGGGAGGACTCATTTCTCTGTGACCGGAATTTATCTGAGGTGGTTGTCAGATGAACATGGACAAAATGCTGGAGGAACTCAACAGGTCAAGAGGCATCTATGAAAAGGAATAAAGAGTCGACGTTTCAGGCCAAGACCCTCCTTCAGGTTGTTAGACGAATCTATACTCATTCAGCTCCCCCCCCCCCCCCAACCCCTTCTCCAATTGTGCCTTTCATTTTTTCATTGCCTATCCTTGAAACATAGCCTACCCCTGGTTTGAAATGTGCTGTGTTTGACAGCTGTAGACATGTGTTAGCCCATTTGAAGAATCACTTGGCAGGATTTGAATCTGATCACAAATAAAATTAAAATGACTTGTGTATCTGGTAGAACCTGGGCTCAAGCTGTGAGCTGCATGCTGTCTGTGATTAATCCCAATCTGTTTCCTATCATCATCCCACTTAGAATTCAGTTTCTTCACTAATGTGTCAGTTTGAATGTGCCTGTTATTCATAAGCTCCTCTAAGGTTAAACATTTTCCCCTTCCTATTCCCTTACGTATTTTAACCTTATGCATGTTGTTCTATATAAAGGCTCATATTACTGTGCAGAATACCCCCGTCTTTAAGTGTCCTGTTTTTCAGAAATAGACAGGGGAAATCTTTTATCTCTAACCCCCACTCTGCATTTTATCTTGTTTTACAGATGGTCTAACTGCATGAAACATCACAACTACAGAACACCAGTGTGCAAACGTAACTTTGAACTGACCTTCCATCTTTTAAAAGTTGGCATCAGAGGATTCTCATGACTTTGGGAAGATTTGCCAGCCTGTCTCTGTATCTCACAATGATCAGGAGCCACCACCAACAGCCAAAGATGTGGAAAGGCACAATTTGGAGAATTTGCAGGGCTATAAGCTGATCAGTCTAGTTGGGAAGTGTGGAGTCACTATACTTAGTATCAGCCCCAGTATTAACCTCTCATAAATCCTGAGAAAGCTGAGTTCAGTCCACTTCCCTCTGCATTCCTTTTCTGGTAAATAGACATCTGGCCCTTGCCTCTCTGGCACTATTCTCTTGGCAATATGGCTTCCACTAGGAACTTGCAATACAAGAATCAGTGAAAGTATCCCATACCTTGCTACAATTAAACCTACAGGAATAAAGAACACAACACACACAAAATGCTGGTGGAATACAGCAGGCCAGGCAGCATCTATAGGGAGAAGCACTGTCGACATTTCGGGCTGAGACCCTTCGTCAGGACTGACGAAGATACTTTGTGAGTCCTGACAAAGGGTCTCGGCCCGAAACGTCGACAGTGTTTCTTCCTATAGATGCTGCCTGGTCTGCTGCGTTCCACCAGCATTTTGTGTGTGTTGTTTGAATTTCCAGCATCTGCAGATTTGTTGGTGTTTGCTTCAGGAATAAAGAATCACAGGATTATTACAACACTAAAGGCTGCCATTCAGCTCACTGATTATAAACGCCTCACAACCTTCTCCACTTTCAACAGAACATGCCAGGCTCTGCAGACTCCCATCATAACTGAAGCCCCTCAAACCCAGGAAGATCATGATGCATTTTCTCCACGCCATCTTGCAGCTCTTCATATCCTTCCTAAAAAGCGATAACAAAAAATGGATGTTGTAATGGCTGAGCTAAATATTCAATATAGAAATGGCCCCAACCACGTTCCACTTTCAGATAAAAACATTTTTCCATATGTAAGATGCAAAGACACTGTATATAAAGTGTACATACATTTAAGGTGTAAACATATAGGTTTGTATCCATATGCAAGGTGTACACATGTGAATTTGTACACATACATACAGTGGTCATTTTATTAAGTACACCTGTTCATTAATGCAAATATCTAATCAGCCAATCACAGGGCAGTAACTCAAAGCACTAAAGCATGCAGATACTGTACAGTCAGGAGATTCGGTTGTTGTTCAGACCAAAGAGAATGGGGGAAAATGTGATCTGAGTGACTTTGACAATGGAATGATTGCTGGTGCCAGGGGGGAGTTTGGGTGTCTCAGAAACTGCTGATCTATGAGGACTTTCATGCACATCAGTCTCTAGAGTTTACAGAGAATGGTGTGAAAGACACAAAAAACATCAGTGAGTGGCACTTCTGTGGGCAAAAATGTCTCGTTAATGAGAAAGGTCGAGGAAAATGATCAGACTGGTTGAATCTGACGGAAAGACAACAATAACTCAAATAATGTGAGTATAGATACACAGAGTCCATCTTCAGCATCTTCAAACATTAGAAGTATTGGTGAGATTTCTTGATGTTGTAGGATGCATCTGGGACCATGAAAGTTTATGCAGGGTATGTACTTTCAGAATTCAAAACTGCTCACAGTTTCCATCGCTGTGCCATAGATCTAATGAGAGGTATGAGTGTTGCAAGTTTCTTGAGGTCGATAACCGTCTCATTTGTCTTGTTCACATTTAGGAAAGGATTATTTGCCTGGCTCCAGGCCACAAGCTCTCTGTAAGCCATATCATTGTTGCTTGTGATGAAACCCACCACTATTCGCAGTTACAATTTATTGTTTCTGCTTGCATTATTGTTGACTGACAAGATTCAAACATGAATAGGTTATTAAAAAATTAACAAACTAAACTGATCAATTAATATTTTACAATAAAATATAGAGCAATCATATCAAGCTCATGCTATCTTTGCAATGCCTCTTAATTCAATTTTGAGAGGTTAGTAACCACAGAGAAAGTTAGAAGCTTTGTCCCAGCTACATAGTAATGTAATTTAATGAATGTAGTCCCATGTTTGTCAGTTCCTGATGCTTGGAAATATATTGGATTGGCAAGCTACTGACAAAGTTTCAAAGTACTGTCCCAGTTTCAATACCAACTCTACTGTCATAGATCTACAGGTTGTCTTTGGCATGCTAAACTATGTCCATTGGTGGTGCTGACTATCCATTCCATCATTTTATACACCTTTATCGAGTCACCTCCAAAGAGCAAAGCACTAGCTAGTACAACCTGTTTTCTTTAGATGTGCTCTCTAATCCAGGCAGCATTCTGGCAAATCTCCTCTGTGCCCTCTTTGAAACTTCCACATCCTTCCTATAATGAGGCAACCAGAACTGAACACAAAAATCCAAGTGAGGTCTAACCGGTGTTCTGTAGAGCTGCAACATTACCTCGCAGCCCTTGAACTCAATCCCACAACTAATGAGGGCCAGCACACAATATACCTTTTCAGTCACCCTATCAATAATATTTTTCACAATCTTGGGTCTTTTCAATGAGATTTACAATCAATTAAGTATTGCAGAAATGTAGGAAAAGCTTGAGCGGAACATATGTACTACAGAGATGAGCAAATGCAAGTGCTCCTAAATCAGAGCTAGCAGATATACCTAAAGAATTACCAAAATCAGACTTCTCCAAAAGCTACTGCAAGTTCTCAGTTAAGCCCTCATGGATCTATGCGAATGGTATGAAGCTTTTGTCCCAGAAGTCAAACTGGAAGAGAAGTAGTGTTTATCCTGATGGTTCTTTATTCAAATGTGTATGGGAGCCAATTCATGTGTTTCTCAATGATTATATTTTTATTCAAATAACCTCACATACTTCTTGCTAATGAGATTTAGAACATTAACGTTGTCCTTGCTCAGTCTATGAAACAAATTGGAATCATTAAGAAGGTCATTAGTCACAAATGAATGAGAGTGAGTGTGGGGTAGCAGTAATTTTTTAACTTATTCCAGACAAATTGAAACATTGCCCTTGAAGTGAAATAAGGCCTCAATGAACTCAGTAAAAAGATTGGAAGGGAGGTATAGCAATGAGGGTCATGATACAGGGGAAGCAGGTAAGGGTTGAACAGAGACCACAACCGATCAATGAAGTGGACATAAAGGCTGATATTTCATTCTGTCTTTTTCTGCTCATTAACAATAATTAACATACACATGCAAAGTGTACATCTCTAGCTCCTTGAAATATTCTTGCATGATGATGAGTTTCTGAGTGGCATTGTTCTGATGGTTCATTAATGGGTGTCAGTCAGCAAGCCTGCGTAATGTTGCACAAAGTGTCTATTGATCCACTCTGATAGTGACTCAGGAATGCCTGGGAACTTTCAAGATCTGGCCAAGAGTAATTTCTACAAACTACCAGCAGTCAAAGAGGTAAACATTGAGTTGGAGATGAAGGATCTCGACCCCTAAAATGCCATCAGCACCACTAAACACACCCCACCCCAAAACTTTTCCCTCACTTGACACATGCATGCATATCCAGAGCCTTGCTTTCAAGCGCAACCATTTTTTGTATGGAGCTTGAGTCTTTTTAGATATTAATGCAATACCTAATGCAATACCTTTGTTATGGTCTAGAAACAGAAGTGTTCATGTTTTATTGTTTTACAACATTGAATAACAGTGATTTAATTTGGCTTTTTTGACACTAATCAACAAAAAAACTCTTCAGTGTCAAAGTGAAAACAGATCTTTACAAAATTATCTAAATTAATTACAAATTTAAAACACAAAGTAATTGCATAAGTATTCTTCTCCTTTAGGAAAACACACCAAATCATCACTGGTGCAATTGGTTTTAGAGGTCACATAATTAGTTAGACGGAGATCTGTTTTAGGAGACCTGAGCACTGCCAAGGTGTTTTAATTGATTATAGTAAAAATACACCTGTATCTGGAAGGTCCAACTGCTGATGAGTCAGTATCCTGGCAAAAACTATACCACGAAGACAAAAGAACACTCCAAGCAACTCAGCAAAAAGGTTATTGAAAAACACAAGTCAGTAGATACAAGAAAATTTCCAAGTCCTTGAATATCCGTAGAAATCATCAAGAAATGGAAAAAATATGGCACAGCTGTAAATTTTTGCTTAGAGCTGGCCATCCTCAAAAACTGAGTGACCATGCAAGAAGGGGACTAGTGTGGGAGGCCATGAAGTGAACTATGCTAACTCTGGAGGAGTTACAAACTTCAGTGGCTGAGATGGGAGAGACTGTTACCCAGTTTCTTCATCAGTCGCAGCTTTATGGAAGAATGGCAAAGGGAAAGCCACTGTTGAAAAACATCTCTCATGAAATCTTGGCTAGAGTGTGACAGAAGGCATGTGGGAGATTCTGAGGTCAGCTGGAAGAAGGTTCTATGGTCTGATGAAACCAAAATTGAGCTTTTAGGCCATCAGACTAAACGCTATATTTGGCAATAGGCCAAACACCACACATCATCGAAAACACACCAACCCTACCATGAAGCATGGTGGTGGCTGCATCATGCTGTGGGGATGCTTCACTGCAGCAGGTCCTGGAAGGCTTGTGAAAGTAGAGGATAAAATTAAAGCAGCAAAGTACAGGGATATGCTAGAGGAAAACCTGATGCAGTCTGAAAGAGAACTGAGACTTAGAAGATTTGTTTTCCAGCAAGACAATGACCACAAGAATAAAGCTGAAGCTGCACAGGAATGGGTTACAAACTACAAAGTTAACATCCTGGGGTGGCCAAATCAGAGTCCAGACCTGACAAAGTCTGACAGAGCTTGAGCAGTTTTGTAAACAAGAATGGGGAAAAAGTTCAGTATCCGGATGTGCGAAGCTGATAGAGACTCAAGGCTGCAATTGCCTCCAAAGGTGCATCTACTAAATACTGACTTCAAGGGGGTGAAAACTTTATGTGATCAATTATTTTGCTTTATATTTGTGATTAATTTAGATTACTTTATAGAGATCTGCTTGCACTTTGACACAAGTCTTTTTTCTGTTGATCATGTCAAAAAAGTCAAATGAAATCCATTGTGATTCAATGTTGTAAGACAATAAAACATGAAAACTTCCAAGGGGAGTGGGGTGAATACTTTTTATAGGCACTGTGTGTGCAAGTGCCAAACAGACTGAAGACATGTTTCTTTGGCCCACTCAAGATCCTTGATTACAGCAAGGAAAGTCATCAGTGCTACAGAGACAAAATCCTGGAGGAAATTATCAGGCCAGGTAGCATCTATAGAAAAGAATATACAGTTGACATTTCAGGTCTTGGCCCAAGTTGCTTGACTGTTTAACCTTTCTCATAGATGCTGCATTCCTTCAGCGTTTTGTATGTGTTGCTTTGGATTTCCAGCATCTGCAGACTATCTCATGTTTGAAAGTCATCAGTAGCTGCTTTGGTGTGTTTTTCCCTAATGCAGCCTTTGCTGCATCTCCTAAAAGTGAGATTGCTATTTTGATGCCGACCCCAGGCTATGTTGTGGTATATGCAGTCCTGCAGTGAACTGGAGCTGAAAATGCATCTAAAAGAACAAATATATCTGATGAAAATGTCTTTTTGAAATAGCTGTGTGCAGAATCAGTTCATTAACATCTTTTGAGATATAAACAGATAGCCACATCTGGTGTGGTCTATAGGTAATTCCAATTCCAAAGTGGATTACAGTAATTGGAATTACTCATTGCTACAGACCTAGCAAGATAATTAAAATCAAGAAGTTAAAAACAAAAAATTCCAACGGAAATCCTGAGATCTGAAATGCTAACCGCTGCTCTTTCCAGAGATGCTGCCTGAGCTACCACGTGTTCTTGACATTATTTGCGTCTTATAATCAGATTGTTAGTTGAATTATGCTGGCGCAAGGAAGGAGACCCCATCTTGGGATAAGTTTGAAGTGTACTGTAGAAATTTACCAGACAATAAGAGATGATTGATTCCATAATATCCACGCTACATCTAAAATAAACACCCATTTTGCTAGCAACACCCAGTTAATAAAAATTATGTTTTTAAACCATTTTCAAATGCCTTGTTAAACTATGCAGTTTAAATAGCATCCTTGTGAACACAGACTTGCAAATGGAGAAGATAGGATATTTAGTTGCCATTTCAGCATATCCTCGGGTCTGTTTATTGTTGAAGCAAATGATGTATTTCATTGTCTCTTTTGATGTACATGTGAGATTCCACTGTACTCAGTGGCCCCTTTATTAGGTATCACCTGTATTTAATGAAGTGCCAGAGTGTATGTTCATAGTCTTCTGCTGCTGTAGCCCATCCACATCAAAGTCTGATGTGTTGTGCATTCAGAGATGCTCTTCTGCACACCACTGCTGTAACACTTGGTTATTTGTGCTACTGCCATCTTCCTGTCAGCTTGAACCAGTCTGGCCATTCTCCTCTGATCTTTCTCATTAATAAAGCATTTTCACCCACAAGACTACTATTCACTGGATGTTCTTTGTTTTTGCACCATTCTCTGTAAATTCTAAAGACTGTTGTGCTCATAAATGCCAGGAGAGCAGCAGTTTCTGAGACACACAAACCACCCCATCTAACACCAACAAACATGGTCAAAGTCACTTTGATGAAATTTCTTTCCCATTCTGATGTCTAGTCTGAACAACAAATGAACCTTTTGAAATAAATGTGTGCTTTTATACATTGAGTTGCTGCCACGTGATAGGCTGATCAGATATTTCCATTAACTAGGTGTACAGATGTACTTTGTACCTAATAAAGTGGCTACTGAGTGTAAATCCGAATCTTTGCCAGAAAAGTGGCACAGGCTTCCTGAATATAATCACAAATTTAGAAGATATTTAACTAGAATTGAACAACCCCTTTCTTAGTCCACATGACAAAGAGTAGAAGTTTATTGATGAAACTTCTGATTATGCTGCACTCCCAATAATAAAGCAGCTAGTCCTTAACAAATCTGGTAAAAGACCTGTAAAAGTCACAACACAAAATTGTGAAACAATGCTCATTTTCCAACAAAACCTATTTCAGCCCTGACCAATCTTCAAAGCACCATCATTAGCAAGTCCCCTATAATAAATCCTTGGAGTACTTGATTAAGAAAGATGAAAACGGGGGAAAGAAGGTCTGCTTGTGTAGCAACTTCCCAAGGTCACAAAGCATTTAATCAGAAACAAAGGGTTTTTAATGTGCAGCCAATCTGAGTCCAGTAAATTGCAGCAAAAATGTGCATAGAATGCTCCCTCAAAGAGGAAAAAAATGCTCATATTTAACTGCCATAATAACTGTTAGACTGCATGATGGGTAATACTCTCCAGCTCCCTTTTCAATTGTTCTTTTCATGAAATTCTGCACCCTTTTTTCTCCAAACATACCTTTGCTCATTGAGGTCAAAGGGTTCTATGTTAACTTCATCAGTCCACAGGACTTGTTTCCAAAATGTATCAAGCTCATTTAGATGTTCCTTTGCAAACTTCTGACGCTGAATTTTGTGGTGAGGATGCAGGAAAGGTTTTCTTCTGTTGACTCTTCCATGAAGGTCATGTTTGTGCAGGTGTTGCTGCACAGTAGAACAGTGCACCACCATGCCAGAGTCTGCTAAACCTTCCTGAAGGTCTTTTGCAGTCAAATGGGGGTTTTGATTTGCCTTTCTAGCAATCCTATGAGCAGTTCTCTTGGATAGTTTTCTTGGTCTTCCAGACCTCAACTTGACCTCCACCATTCCTGCTAACTGCCATTTCTTAATTACATTACAAACTGAGGAAACAGCTACCTCAAAACACTTTGCTATCTTCTTATAGCCTTCTCCTGCTTTGTGGACATCATTTTTTTTTAAATTTTCAGACTGCTTGGCAGCTGTTTAGAGGAGCATATAGCAGCTGATTGTTGGGACAAAGTTTGAGGAGTCAGGGTATTTATAAAGCTTTGAAATTTGCATCACCTGGCCTTTCCTAATGATGACTGTGAACAGGTCATAGCCCGAACAAGCTAATTAAGGTCTGTGACCTTGGTAAAAGTTATCTGAGAGCTCAAATCTCTTGGGGTGCCCAAACATTTGCATGGTGCTCCTTTCCTTTTTCCCCCCTCTAAAATTGTACAAAATAAAAATAACACTAATCTTGCTTAAAATGTTGAAAAGAATGTTTCATTTTTAACTTTATGACTTTTGGAGATCAGTTCATCTTCTACTCACTTAACTATTCACAGTAACAGAAATTTTGACCGGGGGTACCCAAGCCTTTGCATGTCACTGTACAGACACTTGACAATAAAGTTGAACATGAAGACTATGAGGAGATTTCACATTTCCTTACCTGACAAAGGGGATCTGTTTGTCTGGCAGACAATGCCAGCTGTCAGAGAAATCCCATCTATCCTATTTCTCCACCTCTTACTGGTAACCTGTGCCCCCACATGCATACCAATTTAATGTGAACTCACCTAATTATCCTGCCATGATTAGATCAGTTAACCTACACACCTTTGGGATGTGGGAGCACCTGGAGGTAACCTTCACATAGAAACATAGAAAATAGGTGCAGGAGTAGGCCATTCAGCCCTTCAAGCCTGCACCACCATTCAGTATGATCATGGCTGATCATCCAACTCAGAACCCTGTACCTGCTTTCTCTCCATACCCCCTGATCCCTTTAGCTACAAGGGCCATATCTAACTTCCTCTTAAATATAGCCAATGAACCGGCCTCAACTGTTTCCTGTGGCAGAGAATTCCACAGATTCACCACTCTCTGTGTGAAGAAGTTTTTCCTCATCTCGGTCCTAAAAGGCTTCCCCTTTATCCTGAAACTGTGACCCCTCATTCTGGACTTCCCCAACATCAGAAACAATCTTCCTGCATCTAGCCTATCCAATCCCTTTAGAATTTTATACGTTTCAATAAGATCCCCCCTCAATCTTCTAAATTCCAGTGAGTATAAGCCTAGTTGATCCAGTCTTTCTTCATATGAAAGTCCTGCCATCCCAGGAATCAATCTGGTGAACCTTCTTTGTATTCCCTCTATGGCAAGAATGTCTTTAGGGGACCAAAACTGCACACAATACTCTAGGTGCGGTCTCACTAAGGCCTTGTACAACTGTAGTAGAACCTCCCTGCTCCTGTACTCAAATCCTTTTGCTATGAATGCCAACATAATGGAATTCACAGTCACAGGGTATAAACACCACACAGATAGCATCGGTGTCAGAATTGAACCTGGGTGGTTCAAGCAGTGAGGAGGCTGTATTGTCAACTGTGTTCCTCCCAAGTCAGGGTTCCCAGCCTGGGATCCATGGACTTCTCAGTTAATGGTAAGGCTCCATGGCTCGAAAAAAGGTTGGGAACCCATGTCCTAAGTAAAGTTAGAAATGAACTTCTTCACTCAGAGGGTGGTAAGAGTGTGTAACAAGCTGCCAGTGGAAGTATTGGATGCAGGTTCGAGTTCAGCATTTATATGGAATTTGGATAAGTGAAGGGCTATGGTTCAAATACAGTTCAATGCAACTGGGCAGAATCATAGTGCAGGGTGGATTAGATGGGCTGAAGGGCCTGTTTCTGTGCTGTAATACTGAATGCTGTATGACTTTATGAAGTTCCACAACACGTGGCCCACCTCTGACCCTTCAGGTTTTACTGTGTGGACAGGAAAATAATGCTTATGACATACCTGATCAGAATAACACCTTTCACAAAGCTTGACTCCATCCAGAAAAGAGCAGAGTTTTCATTTAAACACTTGCCACATATCCACTATCAATATACTTCCATTGTTGTCAACATGATCGCCTCAATGCACCACAGCAGCTGAACAAGGCCAGCAGCAGCTTTTTGCCAAACAATGCTATGCAAATGCCATCACACCTTTGTTCACATCACAATCTGACTCAGCTTTGTCACAAAGTCAGAACTGCAGCAATTCTACAAGACTAGGCAACACAACAAGCAGAGTGCTACCTCACAGCAACAACAGACCAGGCTCAACCCTGAATTTGCACATCCTTTCTGTGACCAGTTTCCTCACACAACACATAAAACCCTGGTGTCAGGTAGGTTAATTGGCCCCTTCAGTTGCTCCTAGTGTGTAGAAAGTGATAGACTCAGGGGAAAGTTGGGGGAATAAAATGGGATTGCTGTAGAATTAATGGAAATAGGCAATTGATGACTGGGATAGACAGTGAGCCAAAGACCCTGCTGCAAGAATGTGGCAGTGGAACGAACCCAAGTGCTGAACACAGGCACAGAGGCCAAGTCCGGAGACATTACAGTCATAGTGAGCATGGAATTGGTGCCAAGGGAGTGTTTACCCAGAGTCTTGGTCTTCGTAGAGAATTCAGGAACAATGCTAGACTTAGAACTGATAGTCCTAAGAACCATGGACCAAGGTTACTCATACACAAGCTGACCAATGAACTGGCAGCTTCTTGTTGTGCTCACAGGGTTTTTATACTGCATTTGCTGATGGAAAGCAGGTGTTTGTAGTTAATGGAACCTGGGAATGATTGGAAACTAAATGAGGTGATTGAGGCCCAATTGCTGAGGAAAATAGCCAGGTTGGCGATTGCCCGACGGGACCATGACGAAGCCTGTTTTCATGCTCTATAACTCTCTTTGAGTGTCATAGTGTTCATGACCCTCGGGCTTATCATTACCATCTCAGAAATAAAGCAAAGGCATAAAACTTCCACGAATCGCAAGAACGTTATTTCTGGGATGGAGCAGCCACTAAAATGAGGCAACAGTATGGGTCTGGGAACAATGCACAAGCATGGATTTTCAATATTCCAGCTCCCTGATCTGCAGGACCGTTAACTGATTCGAGTAATCATTTTAACTGTACCTCTGCACAGGTTATAAACCATTACCAAACTAGGCTGAGGTTATGTCATGCTTATCTGAAGCTTAAATTAGAACTCTGTAAACATTCTTTTAATAAACAACATCAATCAGGATTGAATCAAAAGGTTGTGTTTAAATAACAGGGGTTTTTTTTAAATTACCAAGGTTAAATTATCGGTATTTTTTAGATGCTAATTGCTTTTTATAACAGTTAATTTCTCATGACTCATTTTCAGGGAAACTGTTCATTTAGAAATAACATAATTTATTTTAAGGTGTGATGCCATAGGATTGTGGAGGGGAGGATGTTCAGAGACAGAATCAATGGAACCTGTAAATGACCAGGGAGGGGACAGTGAATAGATGATCAGGATCCAAATAAGAAGCCTTCCTGATGACTGATGCTCTAATGGACAGAGCTAGATGGATTTCAGGCAAATCCTCTGAGAAAGAGAGAAAGCTGTTATTTAACAATTATATGGTGAGAGATGGGAACATGAAGGGAAACTTCTTCAATCAGAAGGTCATGAGAGTGTGGAACAAGCTGCTGGTGCAAGTGGTGCTTAACAGCTCAATTTCAACATTTAAGAGAAGTTTGGATAGGTATATGGATGGTAGGGGTAGAAAGGGCTGTGGTCCTGGTGTAGGCCAATGGGAGTAGGCAATTTAAATGGTTCAGCATGGATGAGATGGGCCAGATGGCCTGTTTCTGTGCTGTACTTTACTATGACTTTATGTGAAGAAATGGCTTCCGAAACCCAATGTGCATTTACTTATTCAAAATTCAAGATTAATTTATTATCAAAGAATGTATAAATTATACAGCCCTGAGATTTGCTTGCTCACAGGTAGCCACAAAGCAAGAAACCCGAAAGAACCCAATTAAAGAAAAAAAAGAGTAACATTAAAAAATAAAAGACCAACACTTGACATGCAAAAGAAAAACAGATAAAAATCATGCAAACAATTGAAGCAAATAACAGCATTCCGAACCAAAAGGAGTTGCAAATTATGGGATTTGAAATCGTATCACTAATCTGCGATACATGCAATTGACGTGCCAATGTTTCCAATTAACTGAAGGTAGGGTGGACAAAGCATATTTTGTCTTAGACTTCTCCATGCCATCCCCATACAAACAGTCTTCAACAACTCACTTCTTCCACACAGACAGAATTCAGTAAAGTCCACTCTCACTGCCAATAGTAAAGATTTTAATTGTGGGTTTATTAGCTAAAACCACAAACTCCCTGTCTAACACTACTGCTGCTGGCCAGTTTTATGTCTGTTTGTGGGATTAATTGTGACCTAATACCTTGCAGGGATATTATCTAGAGATTAGATAACAGGGTGCACAGAAATATATATTTGAGACAAAAAAATGCAGCATCAATTTCCTTGAAAGATTGAATAGGTTGACATTGTCAATAGAAAAAGAACCACTGGCAAAAACAGCAAGTAACATAAACCATTTTCAAATACTCGGGGTGATTGATAGGTTCGTGGCCTATGGTAGAAGGAGTCAATTTTAGAAAACCTAGCATGTTCATTTTTCAACATAGCCCACTCCTACAGTGGTCATGGAGCATACGGATCTTGGACCTCCAGGAAGTGTCCACAGCGGGGGTGATTGATAAGTTCGTGGCCTAAGGTAGAAGGAGATGAGTTATTAACTTCAAACTTTCTGCGTAATCACTCTAAGAGTTGAACTGCATGTGCATGTAACGAGAGCTGTATAACTCATCTCCTTCTACCTTAGGCCACAAACTTATCAATCACCCATGCTGTGGACACTTTCTGGAGGTCCAAGATCCGTATGCTCCACGACCGCCGGACTAAGTGTGTAAATGTAGGAGGGGACTATGTTGAAAAATAAATGTGCTAGGTTTTCTAAAATTGACTCCTTCTACCTTAAGGCACGAACTTACCAATCACCCCTCATATTATCAAATACAATTTGATTACACTTGAGGCATTAGGATAAGTTTAAAATAACTCATTAGGTTTAACACTCATAATTTGCACTATAAGACATTTTCCTGTATTCAAAAATATGCATCGAGGAAATTATAAATCTCATATTCTCAATGTTTTGGAACAATAAAGAAAATCTGCCCAAGTTGTCAGAACACCTTGGACCACATCTGCATTGCCATGGTCTTTTGTTCTTCTGCACTAATTTCTTGCTTTGTATGCTCTTTTTTTCTTCACTGTTTTATATAGCTCATGTTTAATACATGGGTAATTAACATTCCATGTGTTGTCTGAACTTATGTGCCTGTGTTGCCGCTACAAGCATGCCTCTCATTGGTTCTACAAGTCAGTGTACTTGTGCACATGACAATAAACTTGGCTTGGCTGTCATTGGTAAACAAGTTTTTGCTGAGTCTGCCTTGAAGCTGGCAGCTTCATCTGTGCACATAGGGGACAGGCTTGTGACTGTCGACATATGCCAAAGGGAAGGACTGATGTCTGATACCTCTCAACCCCTCTTGTTGAGAGGTATGCAGTGTGCTACTGCCGGATAAGAATCCAGCAAGTGATGTGGTAAATGTTTTGTCCCTTGAAATTCACAAAGCCCCCATGATAATCTTCAAGAGCCTTCTCTTTGGCACAAGGGAGGCACTGAGAAAGAGTGTGAAACTCCACACTGTGCACCCAAGTGCACCTCGCGGTTTGTGGTCCTACTGCTGACATTAATTCGCCTCATCACAGCACATTATAGTCGGGTCAGTATGGCGCAAGGAGGTCCTCTCACCATTTAATGCCTCAGAATGGATTAGGGTGGTCTCTGAAAACAAAGAGGACCCAATTCTATATTTTTTTTACAAAAAATGCATCCATCACCTAATGCACCAAAAATGGATGAACTCAAGGTTCTAGCTGTGTCTTTGCATGTGGACATACCCTGATCCAATTAGACAGGAGAATCACCAAATACGGCTGTGTAAAGGTAACCATTGACTGGAGCACTGAGTCTGCAACAGCTCAAAGCATCAGTACGTAAGCACTTTTCGTCCATAAACCACTCACTCTACCCCTTATGATGTGCCTCAATGTATGGGTGGAAACATTAGAGGAAGCATTTTGAAATCTTCTTACCTGGATGGGAATGACTTGCATGGACATATATCGCCATTGTTTACATCTACTGTCAAGGCCAGTAGGCAAAATATCTCTCAGAACTTCAACACAATCACATCAGATATTTGGACACTGATCTGGTTGTTATTTGAACTTCAGAAACTCAAACAAAATAGAGAGGTGTGCATCACTTCCATGAAATTGTTCTTGCTCCACCAATGTTACTTCACTGGTAGCCAAACTAGAATTGGTTTCCTTGGTTGATGCAAAATATTAAGGGATGTGGAAGCAAGTTTGCTGTCAGGTTGCAACTGCAGAAGTGGAACCTTCATTCAAACAAATGATGCCACAAAAGGCCACTAAGGTTAACTGTGTTAGCAGAATAAAGCTATATTGAAGATCATCTTAGCACCATGCATTTCCTAATCTCCTGAGGATGACTACTACTTCATGAAGCTTCCTGTCCCATCTGTCTGGGTGAATGATTTATTAACATACCGTAGACAGAGGGATGCAGTGGTCAAACGAACAAAGTAGCAAACAAAAAGCTTGGAACCATAACCTGTTGATTCAAGGTTAAATCTTACCATGGGATCTGTGGGATTTAAATTCTGTTAGTAATCTGGAATTTTAAAAGGAAGAAGAACATGTCTTACCAATGATGACAAGTTAGCTCCATGACTGTGGCTAATGCCCTAAGGTCCTTCAAAGGAGCAATTCTGCCACCCTTATCTAGAGTGGCCTATATGTGACTCCAGAAATGTTGCTGATAATTTTCCTCTGTTCAGGTTCATAATGATTAGAAACACAATCCTTGCCAGTGATGTTTCATCTCAGATCGTGAATCAATTCAAATATATAGGCTAATTTAGATGCAAGCACTGACAGATACAGACTAGGGTCTGGTGGTGGGGAGATGGATGTTTATGGTGGCCAACTGGAAGTGGAACACTATTGGTTCATGAGACTAGGAGAAAATCTGCAGTTGTGTTTGATTTTTCTCCACACCAGTCCTTTCTTATGGTCTCCACTCTTCATGGTTAGGTGTTATCAAATATTATGGGGTGCATTGTAAAGCTGCTAAATGTTGGTAAAATTATCCAGTATTTGCTTCTCCTGCCATAGCTAATAGCTGCCAGCAAAAGCTTCCATGGATAGTTGAACTTGCTGAGTCCCTCTCTCAGTCACTTCAGGCTCCTCTATGTTTGCCATTTGTAACTGGCAAATTTCATGACATATTCCAGTGATATTAAACCTGATTCTGATTCATTTGTTTTGCTAGAGCATTACAAAGGCTCATTCTGTTGACGTAGATGTTCATGCAGCCAGAGGTGGTGTTTCTCATTGGTTTGAGAATCATTCATGAATAAAAAATATGGATGTTCTAGTATTCTCTTAAATTAAATTTAAAAAGAAACATTTTGTTTGCTCTAAAACCATTTGCTTGAAGCATAATGTTCAGCTTTGCATTTTTGCCTTGCTTTATATTTCAACCGCTATTCTTTTGACTTCAGAATGGGCATTGGGATTCAGCAACTTGTTTTTACTCTTCATAGTGTAAGTACTATATTGCTAAATATAGTGAAGTACATAATATGGCCTGGAGACGGTGGCTGCATCACTGCCTGGTATGGGGGCTTATTGCACAGGATCAAGATAAGCTGCAGGAAGTTGTAAACTTGGTCAGCTCCATCATGGGCTCTAGCCTTCTCTGCAACCAGGACACCTTCAAGGAGCAGTGGCTCAAAAAGACGGCATCCATCATTAAAGACCCCCATCACCCAGGCCACACACTCCTGTCATTGCTGCCATCAGAGAGGAGGTACAGGAGCCTGAAGGCACACATTCAATGATTCAGGAAAAGCTTCTTCCCTTCAGCCGTCTGAATGATACTAAACCCATGATCTCATTTAGTTTTTCTCTCTTTTTACACCACTTATTTAATTTAACCTTTTTAATATATAGACTTTGAACTGTAATTTACATTCTTTATTATGTATTGCAATGTACTGCTGCTGCATAACAACAAATTTCACAACATATGCTGGTGATATTAAACCGGATTCTGATTCTGAGTGTGGAAAAAGACTTGGCTGGATCTACAAACCATTAATGTGGCCATGGCAGATCCAATTCTTTTCCCTATGGTATTGAATAAAAGGAAAAAAAAAATTACTAAATTTGTTAAATTTACTTTTTGTAACTATATAACCATATAACAATTACAGCATGGAAACAGGCCATCTCGGCCCTTCTAGTCCATGCCGAACGCTTACTCTCACCTAGTCCCACCGACCTCCACTCAGCCCATAAGCCTCCATTCCTTTCCTGTCCATATACCAATCCAATTTTTTTTAAAATGACAATATCAAACCTGCCTCTACCACTTCTACTGGAAGCTCGTTCCACACAGTTACCACTCTCTGAGTAAAGAAGTTCCCCCTCGTGTTACCCCTAAACTTTTGCCCCTTAACTCTCAACTCAAGTCCTCTTGTTTGAATCTCCCCTACTCTCAATGGAAATAGCCTATCCATGTCAACTTTATCTATCCCCCTCATAATTTTAAATATCTCTATCAAGTTCCTCCTCAACCTTCTACGCTTCAAAGAATAAAGACCTAACTTGTTCAACCTTTCTCTGTAACTTAGGTGCTGAAACCCAGGTAGCATTCTAGTAAATCTTCTCTGTACTCTCTCTATTTTGTTGATATCTTTCCTATAATTCGGTGACCAGAACTGTATACAATACTCCAACTTTGGCCTCACCAATGCCTTGTACAATTTTAGCATTACATCCCAACTCCTATACTCAATGCTCTGATTTTAAAAGGCCAGCATACCAAAAGCTTTCTTCACCACTCTATCCACATGAGATTCTACCTTCAGGGAACTATGCACCATTATGCCTAGATCACTCTGTTCTACTGCAAAAAGTTTTTCAAACCTGTTTTTGCTTTCAATTAACTATTTTGTTCCACATAAATTCCATAAGAGTAAATTTTTTTCTACATCTCAAATGTTGGGTAGTGATTTGTGGGTTCTGTAAGGGTGAATTTCCATTTAAACAAACTGTTGTAACACTAGAGATTCCCAATCTAGGAACACAATATGGACTGCAGCAGTTGAGGAAGGCAGTTCAGAAGGCCATTAACAATGGAAAGTAAATGGGAGATTTCCAGTCATATCCCGAAGCATAGTTAAGCAAATATTGCAGAATACTGAGTAGGCTGCACATCATTATACAATAGAATCACCCTGCATCCTGACCCTGTGATCTTACTGACAATTTAGACTCCACTGTCCAACATCAAATTGCTTCTGGTTCTGGCTGAATTTCATTATTACCATCTTAGAAATTTTATTCGTCATAACCTCTGGCAAGAAACAGAAAACAGTTATCACAATTTGACCTTAAATACTGTTCTTAATTTTGAGAAATAGCTTTAAAGGTCCCTGCCTTAATACTGCAAGCAGTTTCATCTAACAACTTATTAAAAAAATTGTTAAATGCCAAGGATGTTTTAGACCACAAGACCATAAGACATAGGAGCAGAATTAGGCCATTCAGCCCATCAAGTTTTGCCTGCCATTTCATCATAGCTGATCCCGGATCCCATTCAACCCCATACATCTGCCTTCTCGCAATATCCTTTGATGTCCTAACCGATCGGGAAATGATTAATTTTTGCCTTAAATATACCTACGGACTTGGCCTCCACCACAGTCTGTGGCAGACGATTCCACAGATTCATTATTCTCTGACTAAAAAAATTCCTCTTTACCTCTGTTCTAAAGAATCACCCCTCAGTTTTGAGTCTGTACCCTATAGTTCTGGATACCCTCATCATAGGAAAACTGTTGTCAATACTCCAAGTACAGCCTGACTAGTGTCTTATAAAGGCTCAGCATTATCTTCTTGCCTTTATACTCTATTCCCCTTGAAATGATTGCCAACATTCCATTTACTTTCTTTATCACAGACTCAACCTGTAAATTAACCTTCTGGGAGTCTTGCACAATGATTCCTATGTCCCTCTGATGTTTGAAACTTCTCCCCATTTAGATAATAGTCCATGCTATTGTTCCTTTTAACAAAATGCATTGTCATACATTTCCCATGTATTGCATCTGCCACTTTTTGCTCATTCTTCCAATTTGTCTTAGTCCTGCTGCAATCGCATTGCTTCCTCAACACTTCCTACCCCTCCACCTATCTTGGTATCATCTGCAAACTTTGCCATAAAGCCATCAATTCCATTATCCAAATCACTGACACATAATGTGAAAAATAGCAGTACCAATACTGACCCTTGAGGAACACCACTAGTCACTGGCAGCCAACCAGAAAAGGCCCCTTTTATTCCCATTCACTGCCTCCAGACTGTCAGCCATTCCTCTATCCATGGATCCATGGAAAGATTTGCCTATTTTTCCATAACGCTATAGGATTTTATTTTGTTAAGCAGCCTCATGTGTGGCACTTTATCAAATGCCTTCTGAAAATCTAAGTGCATGACACCCACTGCCTCTCCTTTGTCCACCCTGATAGTTGCTTTCTATAACAGATTTGTCACGCAAGATTTCCCTTCACACAAAACATCCTGACTTTGACTTATTTTATCATTAGTCTCCAAGTACCCCAAAACCTCATCCTTAATAATAGACTCCAACACCTTCCCAACCACCGAGGTTAGGCTAACTCCTTTCTTTTGCCTTCCTCTCTTCTTAAAGAGTGGAGTGACATTTGCAATATTCCAGTCCTCCGAGACAATGCCAGAATCAAGTGATTCTTGAAAAATCATGACCAAAACATTTGTTATCTCTTCCGCAACCTCTCTCAGAACTCTGGGATGTAGTCCATCTAGCCCAGATGACTTATCCGCCTTAAAACCTTCAAGTTTGCCTAGCACTTTTTCCTTTGTAATATCAATGGCTCTTGCTCCTGCTTCCTGACACTCATGGACCTCTGGCACACTACTAACGTCTTCCACATAAAAACTGATGCAAAGTACCCATTGAGTTCATCTGCCCTTTCTTTGTCCCCCATTACTAACTCAACAGCTTCATTTTCCAGTGGTCCAATAGGAACTCTCACCTCCCTTTTACTCTTTATATAACTCAAAAAACTTCTGGTATCCTGCTTTATATTATTGGCTAGTTTGCCCTCATATTTCATCTTTCCCTTCTTATAGCTTTTTTATAGTTGCCTTTTCTTGGATTTTAAAATCTTCCCAATCATCCAACTTCGCACTCACTTTTGTTACTTTATATGCCCTTTCCTTGGCTTTTATGCAGTCCTTAATTTCCCTTGTCAGCCACGGTTACCTATCCCTGCCATTTGAGAACTTTTTCCTCTGTGGGACATCTCTATCCTGTGCCTTGTGAACTATTCCCAGAAACTTCAGCCGTCTCTGCTCTGCCGTCATCCCCACCAATATCCTCCTCCAATCCACCTGGGAAAGCTCCTTTCTCATGCCTCTGTAATTCCCTTTATTCCATTTCAATACTGATACATGTGACTTATGCTTCTCCTTCTCGAATTGCAGTATGAATTCAATTATATTAAGATCACTGCCTCCTTTACATTAAGTTTCCTTAATAAGATCTGGGTTATTACACAAGACACAATGTAAGGTACCCTTTCCCCGAGTAGGCTCAAGCACAAGCTGCTCTAAAAAGCCACCTCATAGGCATTCAACAAATTCCTTCTCTTGCGATCTGACACCAAACTGGTTTTCTTCCAAAGCACAATGCCAAATTATAGTTCTTTTAAAACATAATCAAAGTTTGGCAAAATGGAGTATCTATGCAGAAACAAGTCTACTTGACATTATTCGTTTGGATGGCAGACCAAAGATGGTAGTGGAAGGAGATTGCAAGCCTCATTGCGACTCACAATGGTGGAATCAATGAGGACAGGCAACCTCACACAACAGCCATTCAGGTCATAGAAATCCATCCCATAATACCTTAACAGTGTTGCTAAGCAGAGAGATCTTGGGGTGCAAGGTCATAGCTCTTGAAGCTGGCTGCACCAATCAATATGGTGTTTAAGAAGGCTTAGGGAATGATTGCCTTCATTAGTTGAGGCACTCAGTTCAAAAGACAAGAGATTATGTTGCAACTCTATAGAACTCTGTTTAAACCAATCTGGAGTATTCCTTTCAATTCTAGTCACCCCACGACAGGAAGGCTTTGGAGAGGGTGCAGAAGAGGTTTACCTGGATGCTTCCTGGTTTAGAGGGCATGTCCTATTATGAGAGGCCAGACAAACTTGGGTTGTTTTCTCTGGAGGGGCAATGGCTGAATGGAGATCTGACAGAGATTTATAAGACTAGGAGAAGCATTGATAGAGTACACAGGGAGCATCCTCAGTCAATACTCCCCAATGCCATTAGGCTTTACAATTCAACTGCCAGGACTTAAGAACTTTTTAAAGCTATTATTAATGCTTTTTGAGCTAGTGATTTAGATGCATATCATATTATTACTGAGTTAAGTATTGTATTGTATGTAATGAGTTTTTGCTACAACAAGTGTACGGGACATTGGAAAAAATGCTGAATTTCCCCATGGGGATGAATAAAGTATCTATCTATCTATCTATCTATCTATCTATCTTTTTCCCAGCGTAGAAATATCTAATACCAGAGAGGATGCATTGAAGTTGAGAGGGGGTAGTTTTGAAGGAGATGTGAGGGGCAAATTTTTTACTCAGAGAGTGGTGGATGCTTTGAATGCACTGCCTGGTATGGTGGTAGAGGCAGATACATTAGAAGCTCTTAAGAGACTTTTAGATAGACACATCTATATGAGGAAGATTGAGGGATATGGGGATCATATAGGTAGGAAAGATTAGTTTTTGGGATTTTGTTTATTTACCTTTTAGCTGGTTCGGCCCATTGTGGCCCAATAGGTCTCTTCCTGTTCTGTACTGTGTTCTATATAACAGGAATTCACAATTCATGACCAAAAAGTTTTAGATTGGGAATAAAATTCTCTCTGACAGAATTTGTATAAAAGGTAAATAGATAAAACAATGGCTATAAGGAGAGTGATTGGGCTGGGACTGCAAAGGAGGGTCATATAATGGAGGTTTATAGGATAATGAGGACATAGATCATAGTAGTACATGGTCATATTTGTTTCCCAGGAGAGTGGAGTGTCAGACTATAGGCATAAAGGTGAAAAAGAAAGATTTATAGGGAATCTGAGGGTCAAGCTTCACATACAGAGTTTCAAGAGTGAGCTGCCTGAGGAGCTGGTAGAGAGAGTCAGGTATAACATTGCTAAAAATGTGGACAAGTACATAAAGAGGAAAAGAATTGTAGAATATGAGCCAAATGCAGGCAAATGGGATGAGCTTTGACAGCAGTCTTGAACAGCATGGACCAGTTGGGCTAAGTTTATGAATGAGGAAAAAAAGAACAATGGTCAAATGTACTCTATTTGTGAAATATATTATATATACTAGATGACTGTGAACAGTTTGCAATTGTAAGCAGACTAGATGTGACAGTACGACCACCACACATTTTAGAATAATGGTGCTAATGAAATACATGTATAGTGGGGAGTCTTCAGTCTCAAAATTATGACAACATTATTTGAGGCCACCTAGCATCAGTCCAATTGGTTATGACCACATCTTGCTGTCAGCCAGTTTTCTGTTATTGTATTTAAAATGTATCAATCTCAGTGTTTGTCGACTCTCTGGGAGATGCTTCCACCTGATCTCCCCTGAATGCATAATGGTATTGAGATCAACTGGATAAAGTTACATCAGTGCTTCTGAATTCAGCATGGATCTTCACCACAACAATAAAGTCAGGATAAAGTGCCCTAAAGATGTGCATGGGAAGGTCCAATGGGGTTCAAATAGCACACCAAATATTGCACCCACCTCCTGGCTTGCTTTGACTTTCCATGCACATTCTCTATAATTATAACCTTGGTGCAAACTCCGAAGGGGAACGCAGAACAATATTCTTTGATAAGATGGGTGTGAACTACTGTGAAGTAATTAAAGCAAGTCCTAAATTTTAATTATTTACTTAAAGCTAAAAATAACTGGTGTTAGTATAATATCATATTTTTTTACAGAAGACATAGATAAATCATTAATGCAGAGAATACATCTAGTTTTCACACAAAATCAACTAAAATATGTTCATGTCATAGACCATTATGAGCTATCATATCACTGATTCAATCTGACAGCTCATTATATAGCTTTCCAGGGTTAACATGATACAGTTTAATTTCACTGTTGGGTTTTACACAGGATATAACCATGTAAACAGCTCTGCCCGATCAGGCAAATCATTTTCTAAAATCAAATTTACAATGTGACAAACTCAGTTAATATCTCTCATGTTGATTTGCCAGTGCTAAACAGCAAATGTGAGAACGTTTGAAAAACTGGTGTTGTGTATTTTAAGGCAATAGATAGCAGGGAACTCAGAAAGGTCAAAGATATTCCACATTGAAATCAATCTATTTGTTCAAAACTTCAGTAGGATCTTCTGTTATCTTTCTGTATGGCTCATCAGAGTAAAACTGTGAAACTATCTACAAGTGTCCACTGCTCAGATTTGTTCAATCTCAGAAGATAGTCCATTGTTGCCAGCACTATTAGAAAGGTCAGGCTAAACAGAGTACTTAAAAGTGTCAGGAAATGCAGAGGAGGCTTGACCCAAATGTAGAGCAGCAGAGACATTTTAGTTGTGATTGATAACTTTAATAATGAACTGCAAAATAACAAGCTACAAGGGGCCAGAAAACAAGACAACAGACACTTAATTCGACAAGGCAACAAGGTAACTGAAGTCTCCAAGCAGCTTGTTGAGGAGAGCTGGTTCGTATGAGAGAACGAAGAGTGTGGATGAGAGCCTGGTTTAAATAGGCTGCAGGTGATGAGTTGCAAATGAGTAGCAAGTGACTCCTGTTAACTGGGTGAAGACTGGGAGGTGCCTGCCTGACAGGATCCCCTCCTCTCTTACAGTCAGCACTCAACAGCCCAGGACAATCTGGATGGGTCCAATGGAACTCCTAGATGACCATTGCATCTAAGATAAAACTGCATGAAAACCAAGACCTCTTCTCTAAGCATTACTCTTCCCCAATTGGCCAGATACTGCGTATCCCATCCACAACATGAATGCATCAACTGGTTAACCATGTACACTGGACCACCTTCCACCATCCTAGATTCTGGAAGTGCAGGCTCAGGTGAGTTGAGTAGTCCATGGACACCAGGCTTGAGGCAGGACCCATGGAAGGTTGGTGTGATCTTGAGGGATTGTGGAAGCTGGAGACAGTAAGTGGCTGGATTGATGCGATGGGTAATCTTGAAGGGACCAATGAACTGGGGTGAGAGTTTGCGGGAGTCCATGTGCAGGAGCAGATCTCGGATGGACAGCCAGACATGGTCCCCAGGACAGAGTAGTCTGACTAAGTGCTGCAGACAGTTGGCCTGGCAGCAGTAGGTGCAATTGGAAGGTAGGATGGCCCTCTGTGCTCTTCTCCAAACATTCTGGCAGAGGCAAACCAAGGCCCTGGATCATGGGACTTCTGCCATTGGAGCCCTGAACAATGGGGGATGGTACATAAAGCTGTCACAACCACTGATTTGGCAGCGCAGTAGATATGGCAATTGTGCTTGTGAATTTGTATGTGTCAGCTAATTATTATTTAATCATGGTAGTATTTAACTCCATACTTGTCAAGACTTGGACAGAGCATAGCAATGCTTCGCTGCCTGTTTTCATTCGGCCTTCCTTGAGATATTGGACTTTCGAGTCAACTGTCTCTGAAGACTAATGGGATTCATTTACATGTTCTTTTCAGCTGCAGCGTAGGCTTCACTTTCCATTTGAGAGTTTTAGTTAACGGCCTTGTTTGGCCTAGCATTTGTTGTTTTATTTTCCCTTAACACTGTTCACATTAAAGTCTGCAAATTATCGACCTGCTTCAGTGTCTCTCACTCCGCACATGTGCCATATCCGAACACACAAAGATGGACCCAGCAGAGAGAGAGCAGCTGACCTTGGCCATGAGATTCATTGGTCAGGTAGGAGACAAGCTACAGGCAATGGAATTTGTTCTCAGTGAAGTTACGGAGGCAATAAAGCAGATAACCTCATGCTGACAAGCCCAGTCTCACTTGGAGAAACAGCTATCGTCCCTAGCCGCAGCTGTTCAACAGCTCACCACAGACAATCGGACAAAGGTGTCTGCAATTTCCACACTCACGGCTGCTGTCCATGAACTTACTGTGAACAGCCAGCATCAGTTGACAGCCATTAATGTTCTCGCCAGCTCAATTCAGCAGTTTCAGGCCACCTCAGTCCCACTCCCAACATCTCACAGATCCTCCTTTTCTGCTGCCCCAATAATCTCTGCTACTAATGCTCCCGTTCCCACGCCAGCACCAGATCCAACCCCCACGACCGTTCAGGAACTGAGTATTCCACCACCAGGCAGATATTCTGGTGATCCTGATGGTTGCAGAAATCTTATTACCCAATGTGACCTGACATTCCAAGTCCAGACTGGTCATTTTGGTGATGATGCACGAAAATTGGCGTACCTGGTCAATCTTCTTGAGGGACCTCCTCTCAGCCTGTTCAATGCTTTACAGGAGCAAGGATACCCGGCAGCCCAATCGTTCTGACATTTCATGGCGGAGTTAAGGAGGGTTTTTGATCTTCCAGTACAGGGTCAGGAGGCAGCCCAAACCATCTACAGTCAAACAAGTACGACGTTTCATGGGGTTTGCGAACTTTTATCACCACTTCATCTGGAATTTCAGCTGTATCATGGCTCCAATTAATACACTCACCAAGAAGACGTCGACAGGATTCCATTGGACGGACGATGCTGACCTAGCATTTTCAGAGCTAAAACGACGTTTCACCGCTGCCCCGCTGCTGCAATACCCTGACCCTTCTCAGCCATTCATCGTCGAGGTGGATGCATCGGATGTCGGCATTGGAGCCGTCCTCTCAGCACTCTTCTGCGGATAGCCGGCTGCACCCCTGTGTCTTTCTTTCCCATTGCTTGACTCAAGCCGAGAGGAATTACGACATTGGGAACCTGGAGCTTCTGGCTGTCGAGGAGGTCCTGAAGGAATGGCGACTGGCTGGAGGGGCAGAGAATCCATTCTTGGTCTGGACAGATCACAAGAACCTCACCTATATTCAGGATGCTAAGAGACTCAATTCTTGTCAAGCCCAGTGGGCTCTCTTCTTCACATGGTTCAATTTTGTCCTCACTTATCATCCCAGCAGCAAGAATACAAAGGCCGATGCTCTCTCCCAACAGTTTGACGGGTCTGAGGACAATGTCGATCCAGAGCCCATTCTTCCTCACTGGCGTATCACTGCTCCAGTGATCTGGGGAATTGAGGCAGAGGTGAGGGTTGCCCAACAATCAGGTCCAGGCCTGGATGGGGACCTCTCAACCGACTGTTTGTCCCTGCTGCGGTGAGTTCCAAAGAGTTGGAATGGGGTCACTCCTCCCATCTGGCTGGACATCCGCGAATTCAACGGACTCAGGAGTTTATAAAGAGACAATTTTGGTGGCCATCTATGTCCCAGAATGTCAACGAATTTGTACCTGCCTGTCCCACCTGCACTTGGAACAAGACGTTGTGCCAGAGTCCTGCGGGTCTGTTAATGTCAACTACCTGTGCCCCATTTCCCCTGGTTCCACCTCTCAGTACATTTTATCACTGGTCTGCCCCTGTCTAATGGAAACACCACCATTTTGGTCGTTGTGGATCGATTTTCCGAGGCTGCCCACTTCATTGCCCTCGCCAAGCTCCCATCAGCTCGTGATACTGCCACACTCATGTTTCAACATGTGTTCAGGCTCCATGGCTTTCCTCAAGACATAATGTCTGTTCATGGACCACAGTTCACTTCCCGCTTTCGGAAGGCTTTCTGCTCTCTAGTAGGAGTCACGGCCAGTCTCTCGTCTGGCTTCCACCCCCAATCCAATGGCCAGACTGAGAGAGTGAACCAGGAGTTGGAGACAACCCTGCACTGTCTTGCCTCTTCCAAACCCACATCCTGGAGCTCCCAATTGGTTTGGGCAGAGATCGCCCACAATAACCTCCAGTCGTCCTCCACTGGTATGTCTCCCTTTTAATGCCAGAAGAGATTCCACCTCCCGCTCTTCCCTGATCAGGAGATCGACGTAGGAGTTCCTGTGGCTGAACAGCTGATCCAGTGGTACAAGAGCACCTGGAGATGAGCCAGGGCTTCTCTGCTGGGCACCCAGAAACATTATTCACAGCAGGCTGATCGGCTCCATCGACAGGTAAAGTCATTCAAGCCAGGAGAAGAGGTCTGGTTGGCATCAAGGGATCTTCCCCTAAAAGTCAAGAACTGGAAATTGGCACCACGCTATGTGGACCATTTGTAGTGGAAAAGGCTGTCAATATGGTGTCCTATAGATTGCGTCTACCAGCATCACTAAAGATCCACCCAGTATTCCATGTTTCCCAGTTCAAGCCTGTTACTACCTCTCCCCTGGCCCCAGTCACCCCACCTCCCCCTCCTCCCTGCCTGGTAGATGGTTCCCTTGTCTATACTGTGCAGTGCCTCCCGGCATCTCGCCGGGTAGGTGATAAGGTCCAGTACCTTGTGGAATGGGAAGGATATGGCCCAGAAGAATGTACTTGGATCCTGGTGAAGGATATCTTGGACAAGTCACTGATCTGGGACTTCCAGCAGACATGAGTCTGTGGTGCCTCAGGGGCTGCGCCTAGAGAGGGGTCCCTGTCACAACCATGGATTCGGCAGCACAGTAGATAAGGCAATTGCGTTTATGAATTTGCATGTGTCAGCTAATTATTATTTAATCGTGATAGCATTTAATTCCATACTTGTTGTTGTAGTGCTTGTCGAGACTTGGACAGAGCACAACAACGCTTTGCTGCCTGTTTGCATTCGGCCTTCCCTGAGAAATTGGATTGTCGAGTCAACTGTCTCTGAAGACTAGCAGTATTCATTTATCGCTTAGATGCTCTCTTCAGCCACAGTGTAGGCTTTTTTTTCCATTTGAGAGTTTGTTAATGGCCCTGTTTGGCCTAGTGTTTATTGTTTTATTTTCCCTTTAACACTGTTCACATTAAAGTCTGTGAACTATCGACCTGCTTCAGTGTCTCTCACTCCGCATTTGAGCCATATCTGAACCTGGTAACAGAAGCTCTTCAAAGAGTGACATACCTGTGGTGGAGGAGGTGTTTAGATTGTGGGACATTTCAGTGCAGAGCAGATACTTCTTCCACGTGGAAGGGTTGGAGGTGTTGAAACATCACAAACTTCTACATTTGTTGCTTATCTCCTTCTGACTGACTGTTGGTCTGATAAACGGAGGTCAAACTCAGAGGTGTGGAGGAAAGAGCAGAAGACTCACCAGAAGTGGGAGACAAATTATGGGCTCCTGTCTGACATAATGTCCCGGGTGAAGCAAACTACATTGTGGAGGACCAGGTCCGCTGGTCTTATCAGCTGACAGAAGATTGGGGAGGGCAATGAAGAAGTGGTCTACCATTGTCATGTTCATGGCAGCTCCATCATAAAGTGGCAAACCCATGATGAAATCCATGGTGATGTGAGACCATGGGCACTGAAGGACCAGAAGGGATTGCAGGAGATTAGAGGACAACTGGTTTGAGTAATTGGACTGGGCACATTAAGTAAGGTAGTGATGAACTGATGTACATCTACAATCATAGGTGGCCACCAGAACTGGCATCCAGAGATGGCATGCACCTGGAAGGCTACAGAGGGGTGAGGTGTGGGCCCACAAGAGTTCTACAAAGTGCACAGCCACCAGCATGTATATGCAGTTGTCAGGTGTGTCAGCTGAGCAGGCTCATACTGTTAAGGCCTAGTGGATCCGGTTTTCAAGGTCCCAGATGACTGGGCGATGACCTGCATGGATGGTATGATGGGTTAAGAGTCAATCTCGTTTTCAGTTGGGTCGAAATGTTGTGACAGGGCACTTGCCTTAAGTGTACTTAGAGCTGGATATGGTGAAGCTGAAATGTTCAAAGTAGGCCCAGTGAGGCTTTTGTGGGTCTGTTGTATGGTGGTCAGTTCAGAACAAGAGGGGCTCAATGCTTCCCATCAACCAATGTCTCCATTTTCCCAAGGCCCATTTAATGTTGAGTAGCTTCCTGTCTCCTACTCCATAGCAACAATGTGTAGAGTTGAACTTGCATGAGAAGGAGGCACGTCTTCCCATCTTGTCCTCACTGGGAGATGGTGGCCCCGGTACCAATGTCAGATGCATCAACCTCTACCACAAAAGATCTGGAGGTGATTGAATGGTAGCAAGTGGGAGTGAAGGTGAAGCGTCTTTTGAGCTTCTTGAAAGCAATTTCTGTGGCAGCAGTCCAGCTGATTTGGTGAGGGCGGTGAAAGGAGTGGCAATGTGGCTGTAGTTCATGATGAAATGGCAGTAGAAGTTAGAGAAGCCAACGTGTTGTAGCTGCTTGAGGAGGCACGGTCGAGCCCCTCTGCTGACAGCGGGCACTTTTTCTGGGACTATGGTTATGCCATGGAGTTAAATATGCAACCCAGGAAGGAAATGATGTGGTGGTTCAGGTTGGGTTCTCTGTGTGAGATGTGGGAATTCCGGGAGATGTCCAGCCTCCCAGATAACCACATCTGCAGCAGCTGCACTGAGACGCAGCTCCTTGGAGAAAGTGTCAAGGAACTGGAGCTACAACTATCTAACCTTCAGCTTACACAGGAAACTGAGGAGGTGAAAGAGAGATGCTACAGGGAGATAGTTACCCCTAAATTGCAGGAGGCAGGTAAATGGGTAACTGTCAGGAGAGAAAAAGGAAATGGGCAGGTAGTACAGATTACGCCTGAAGCAGATTCCCTCAGTAAAAAGTATACCATTTTGGCTACTGTTGAGAGGGACTACCTACCAGGGAGGATGCAGTGACCATGTCCTTGGAACTGAGTCTAGCTCAGAAGGGAAGGGGGCAGGAAGAGGACTGCAGTAGTGATAGGGGATTCCATTAGTTAAAGGAGTAGACACGAGATTCTGAGAACAACCATAGAGACACCCGGATGGCATCTTGCCACACAGGTGCCAGCATCAGGGGCATCTCCGATTGGGTACACAACATTCTAAAGGGGGAGGGTGAACAGCCAGAAGTCTTGATACATATTAGCACCATTGACAGAGGTAGGAAGAGTGAGGAGGTCCTGAAGAGAGAATTTGGGGAGCTAGGTAGAAAGCTGGAAAGGACCTCCAGGGTAGCAATCTCTGGATTGCTGCCTGTGCCATGTATCAGTGAGGGTAAGAATAAAATGATTAGGCAGATAAAAATGTAGCTGAGACACTGGTGCAAGGGGCATGCTTTCAGATTACTGGATTATTGGGATCTATTCCAGGAAAGGTATGACCTCTACTAAAGGGACCTGAACCCGAGGGGGACCAATATTATTGTCAGCAGGTTTGCTGGAGCATTTGGGAAGAGCTTAAACTAATTTGGCAGGGGATGGGAACTAGAGGGATAGGGTTGAGGATAGGGCTGTTGGTTTACAAGCAGAGGTAGTGTGTAGAGAGATGGTCAGAAAAGACAGGCAGATGATAGGTTAAAATTGCAGTCAGTGCAATGAGTTGCAGTGTAAAAGGGGAAAAAATTGATAAGGGTGACAAATACAGGACTGATGGAAATATATTTGAATGCATACAGTATACGGAATAAAGTTGATGATCTTGTAGCACAGTGAGAGATTGGCAGATATGACTGAATCGTGTCTGAAAGAAGATTATAGTGAGGAGCTTAACATCCAAGGATACATATTTTATTGAAAGGACTGGAAGGTAGGCAGAGGAGGTGGCATGGCTCTCCTGGTTAAAGAAGAAGAAATAAAATCCTTAGAAAGAGGTGATATAGGATCAGAATATATAGAAACCTAAGGGCACAGTTAAGATACTGCAAGGGTATCTGATGGGAGTTACATGCAGGCCTCTGAACAGTAGCCAGGAAGTGGGCTATAAATTACAACTGGAGATAGAAAAGACATGTCAAAAGAGTAATGTCACGATAGTCATGGGGGATTTCAATATTCAGGTAGATTTGTAAAATCAAGTTGGTGCTGGATCCCAAGAGTGAATTTGTAGAATGCCTACAAGATGGCCTTTTAGAGCAACTTGTGCTTGAACCCACTGGCGGATCAGTTATTCTGGATTAGGTGTTATGTAATGAACTAGATTTGATGAGGAAGCTTAAGGTAAAGGAACCCTTAGGCAACAGTGATCATAATATGATAGAATTCACCCTGAACTTTGAGAGGAAGGAACTAAAGTCACATGTGTGAGTATTACAATGGAGCTAAGGGAGTTACAGACTGAAGCTGGCCAAAGTTGATTGGAAGGGGACACTAGCAGGGATGGTGACAGAGCAGCAATGCCCGGAGCAATTTGGAAGGCATTGGATAGATACATCCCAAACAAGAAGAATATTTTAAAGGCAGGATGAAGCAACCATGACTGTCATGGGAAGTCAAAGCCATTATTAAAAGTAAAACAGAGGACATAAAATAGAGCAGAAATTCGTGGGAAGTTAGAGGATTTGGAAACATTTAAAACCAATAGAAGGCAATTAAAACAGTCATAAAGAGGGGAAAAAAATGAAATATGAAGGTAAGCTAGCCAACAGTATCAGAGAGGATACCAAATGTTTTTCAGTTTGGGGCCCCTTATCACAGAAAGGATATGTTGATAATGAAGAGGATTCAGAGTTAGGTTCACAAGAATGATTCCAGGAATGAAAGGCTTATTATGTGGAGTGATTCCAAGCCTGGGCCTTTATTTGCTGGAATTTAGAATGAGGGGGTGGGATCTCATTGAAACCTTTTAAAAGCTGAAAGGCATCAATAGAGTGGATGTGTAGAGGATGTTTCCTATGATGGGGTGTCTATGACCAAAAGACACAGGCTCAGAATATAGGGACATCTATTTGGAGCAGCAATGAGGAGAAATTTCTCTAGCCAGAGGGTGGTGAAGCTGTGAAATTCATTGCCTCAGGCAGCTATGAAGGCCAGGTATTGAGTGTAATTAAGGCAGGAGTTGTTAGGTTCTTGATATGTCAGGGTGTGAAAGGTTAAGGGGAAAGTCAGGGGAATAGAGTTAAGAGGGAATGGATCAGCCATGAAATACAGAGTAGATTTAATGGGTCAAATGGTCTAATTCTGCTCCTAACATCTTAGAGAAATGACTGGGGTGTGGAACTGTCATTTCTCTAACTTGCAGAACAGTTCATTTCAAGGAAACACTGAATGACTGAATGGATGTGACAGACATGGTCTTGGGAGTCCTCGGATGTCATCGAGATAGTCAAACACATACCTGCGTAGCATGTCTAGGAGGAGCATATTAAGGAAGGCTTGGAAAAACAGCTGGACTGTTGGAAAATCTGAAAGGTAACACCAAGTATTCATAAGCAAACACAAGGAAATCTGCAGATGCTGGAAATTCAAGCAACACACAGAAAATGCTGGTGGAACGCAACAGGCCAGGCAGCATCTATAGGAAGAAGCACAGTCGACGTATCAAGTAGAGACCCTTCGTCAGCCCGAAACATCAACAGTGCTTCTTCCTATAGATGCTGCCTGGCCTGCTGCATTCCACCAGCATTTTGTGTGTGTTACCAAGTATTCATAGTGGTTAGTGGGTGTTATGAACGGTGTTTTCCACTCATTCCCCTGGTGGATACAGATCAAGTTGTACAAGCTCCGCAGATAAAGTTTGGTGAATACCTGGGCCCCACCGAGCATTTTGTACACACTATTCATCAAAGGGAGAGGATAGCAGTTCTTAATCGTGATTTTGCTGAGTCCCTGATAATCAATGCAGAGACGGAGGCCCCCATCTTTCTTTTTGACAAAGAAGAATCCTGCATCAGCTGGAGACTGGGATTGTCAAATGAAGCCATGTTGTAGCAATTCGGTGATGTAATCATTCATGGCTTAGGTCTCAGGAGGGGAGAGGGAGAACGGATGACCTGGGGAGGGGTGGTCCCCAGGAGGAGGTCGGTTGCACAGTTGTGTGATCTGTGAGATGTTGGGGAGCTGGTCTCTCTTTTACTGAAAGCAATGGTATTCCTATGGGATTTTGTTGAGGTCGAGGATTTTCTCCATCTCTATAGATTTGCAGGGTGAAGTCAGTTGAGGCTGCAGGCAGATGGGTCCCCAATTCAACAGAGAACCTGATAACCAGGCGAAGTCAGGGTCATTAATGGAAAGCCAGAGGTAACCCAAGACTAGAAGAGTTTTGGGTGAGACAATAAGGAAGAACTGGATGGACTTGCAGTGATCTCTGATGCTCATGTGCACAGGTTGTGTGCATGTTCTAACCATTCCAGACCCCAAGAGATGTCTGTCAATGGGCGTGATGCAGAAGGGGTGAGAGATCAGTTCGCTTGGCAGTCCAAGGGGTTCCATTGTGCATAGCGCAATCGGGGTATGGAGGAGAACAGAGAAAGTAAGTTGGGCTATGGTGTTGGAAGAACTGCCTGGGGGAGTTTATCATTAGAAAGTACCTCGTCTTTACCTGGAGATGCTATTTTCCAAGAGACAGTGGGCATTTGATTCATGAGTAATCGGCTGCTCTGCAGTAAATTCACAAGTTGATCTTTTACCAATGCTCACACTTTTGGGGGTTAAAGGAACTCTCCCTAACTGCATGAGTTCCGGAGGCACGAGGGTCCTGCAGCCTGAAATAGGTGTGGGAATGGAACTGGGGTCCTGGCAAGTGATCGGGGTGGGGGTTGCTCCATAAGATGCTTGTCAATACGGAGGACCCGAGTGCTAGGCTTTCAAGATCAATGGGCATCTCCAGATGGACAGCTCATCTCTCAGGTGGTACAAGAGGCCATTATGATACTGGGTCACCTGTACTTCCACATTCCAGATACATCTCACCGCGAGGCTCCTAAATTCCGTGGTGTAATCCAACACCAAGTGTGAGTCTTGCAGCAGGCAAAGCATCCAATCCACTGCCTCTCTTCCACTTCCCAGTTGGTCAAAAATCCAGCATATGTCAGTGGTGAATTCCTGAATACTTATTGCAAATGGTAGTGTTACTGCCCCAGTTAGCGGCAGCCCAACTTAGAGATCGCCCAGAAAAGAGAAAGGTAACAAAGGCAATTTTGGCACAGTCTGTAGAATACAGAGATGACTGGAGCTCGAAGTGTATGGCGCACGAGGACAGAAAGTTACGGCATCGGGCTGGGGATCCACCAAAGCATCTGGGCACTGGAATCCAGGGCTGCGAGGGAGGAGGTTGGCTGGAGGGAGGTTGCTGTAACGCGACAAAAAGTTGGTTGAGTGAGGCAAGCAGATGGTCAATGGTTTCCTGCTGCTTCTGGGTCTTGTACTCGAGGTGGGAGGTGACTTCCTTCAGGTGGGAAAGCTCTGCTGTCTCAATCATGGGATCATCTATCCTGTAATGAAATGTAGAGGCGGCTTGAACCAAATGCAGAGCAGCAGAGCCACTTCAGCAATCAATAACTTTAATAAAAAACTGTGAAAATAACAAGCCACAAATCATGAACAGATACTGAACACCACAGGCAACAAGGTAACTGAAGGCAAGGAGCAACTTGCTGAGTCTGGCTGGTTCGATGGGTGAATGAAGACTATGGATGAGAGATGGGTTTAAATTAGCGGCAGGTGATGTGTTGGAAATGAGTGGCAGATGAGTCCTATTATTTGGATGGAGACTGAGAGGTGCCTGCCTGTACAAGCCTGACAAAAATGAAGAGCAGTAAATGTTGGAAACACTCAACAGATTGGTCAGAGTCAATGAAGGGAAAAAGGGAGTTAAAGGTTCAAATCAGAAGCCCTTCATTGAAGTCTTGCACATTCATTTTTAACTCCATTTCTCTTCCCGCAGATGCTAGCTGGCCTGCTGAGTGTTTCCATCATTTTCAGTATTTATTTCAATTTCCATAATCTGCAGCTTTTATATTTATTTTAAACTATTTAATCATTTTGAAAGTAAGTTATATGTGTAAGTTTTATTTTATTCCAGAAATACTGATAACTTTTAAAATAACTTTTTCTAATCTATGTTCAAAATTAGTTTTTACTCAGTACAACAAGGAAGCATAAGTGCCACATGTCATAAAGGATTTAGAAGGAATTTCGATATGCACAGTCTAGAAATTGTATCCGGTAAACATTGTTGGACCAAGATAGACTACTGGTGACATTCACGCAGAGACTTGAAGCTCTCAACCCTCTTGACCTCAGCACCACGGATGCAAGACGGTGTATGTGCACCTCCCCCTTCCCCCGCATTCCTGAATTCAAATATTGTTTTGCAGACATCAATAAAAAGGTTAAGAGAATTGAAATAAAATAACACATGCACTGACCTCTATATTTAACCCTGCACACCCTATTGAAATGAAATAAGTGAATGCCATTCATGTATCATGCAAATAGTATTTGCAAGGGTAGACAATTTTCTAAATGGAGAGAAAATACAAGTAGCTGAGACAGAGGAAATTGGAAGTCCTTGTGCAGGATTCCCTAAAGGATAATTTGCAGGTTGACAACGAAGGTAAATGCATTGTCAGGATTCATTTCAAGAGGACTACACTATAAAAGCAAAGATGTAACATTGAGACTTTATAAAGCACTGGTGAGGCCTCATTTGGAGTATTGTGAGCAGTTTTGGCTCCCTTATCTTAGAAAGGATGTGCTGAAATTGGAGAGGGTTCAAAGGAGGTTCATGAAAATGAGGCCGGATTGAATGGCTTGTCATATGAAGAATATCTGGGCCTGTATTCACTAGAATTCAAAAGAATGAGGGGTGACCTTACTGACCCCTTTTGAATGGGAAAGGCATTGATAAAATGGATGTTGAGAAGATGTTTCCTATGGTGGGATAGTCTAAGACCAGAGGACATAGCCTCAGAATAGAGGGATGACCTTTTAGAACAGAGATGAGGAGGAAGTGCTTTAGCAGAGAGTGGTGTATCTGTGGAGTTCTTTACCACAGGCAGCTGTGGAGCCCAAGTCTTCATATATACTTCAGGCAGAGTCTGATGGATTCTTGATTGGTCAGGGCATGAAGGAATATGGGAGAAGGCAGGAGACTGGAGCCATGAGAGGAAAATGAGATCAGCCATGATGAAATGGCAGAGCAGACTCGATGGGCCAAATGGCACAATTCTGCTCCTATATCTTGTATAGTATTTGGCCAATCTCTTCAACATGTCTTCTCTTACCATCTAATGGGTATATAACATTATAAATAGATATAGACAGCGTTGATAGTCAAAATCTTTTTCCTATGGTAGGGACATCAAACACGAAAAGGCATAGACTTAAAGTGAGAGCAAAGATGTTTGATGGGAATTTGAGGGGAAATTTTAGCCAGAAAGTGGTGGATAGCTGGAAGGGTCTGCCAAAGGAGGTGGTGGAGTCAACCTTAACAGGCATTTATACAGGTAATTAGGCAAGGCACCAAATGGTATAAACCTAATATGAACAGATAAGATTGGTGTGATTGGACAAAATTCAAAGTAAATTTATTGTCAAAGTACTGATATTGATAAGAATGCTTCTAATAGAAATAAGTTTTACAACCAGATCATGGTCTTAAGTTAATTGCCCTGAGGTAAGAAGAATAAATTTCTAAATGAGTAGAAATTTCAAAAATTGTTTCATACAAAGGGACTTTGGATTTCAAATTTTTGGGTCCAATTTAAGGTTAACTTGAAGATTGAGTTGTTAGTAAGGAAGGCAAATGTAATGTTTGTACTTATTTCAAGAGGGAATGATTGCATTTGGAGGGAGATCAGGGATATTGTCTGGATTGATTAGGGTAAGAGGGTTAGAAGTTGGAAGCCTGGATAGAACAACCATAAGGAGATAGGCTTTCATTAAAGTGGATCTTCCTCAGCAGGTTTCCTACCATAGAATCCAGAAGGTAACACCATTGCAGAGGTAGGATTCCCTTAATTAATGCTGAGGCAGAAGATTGAAGTGTACACTCCTTGCCTCTGACGTAGAACTTCTGCAATGATTGGTCAGTTACCATCCACAGTGTGGAGGTTGACATAGCCATGATGGGCCAAAGGGCCTGTTTCTGTTCTCTATAAATTTCATTTTTTTCATTTCAATTGTGTTTACCAATCTTGTTGTTCACTTCAAAATTGCAACCCCTCCATACACCATTGGCACCCTCTAGATAGGCATTCTGCTTCCATCCTCCATCTTGACACTCCCACTGACATACAATATTTCCTGGGGATTTCTCTCGCCAGCACTGAGTAGAATATAATGAGATCCATCTATTAGCTTAATTACCAGCATATATCCATAAGACATAGGAGCAGAGTTAAGCCATTTGTGTCAAGTCTGCTCTGCCATTCTATCATTGCTGATTTACTTTCGCTCTTAACCCCATTCTTCTTCCTTTTCCCCATAACCTTTGATGCCCTGGCTAACCAAGAACCGATCAAACTCTGTTTTAAATATATTCCATGACTTAAATATCCCAGAGCCATCTGTTACAATGAATTCCACAGATTCACTGCTCCCTGGCTAAAGAAATCTATGTTCTAAATGGACGTCCTATTCTGATGCTGTGCCCTCTGTTCCTAGACCATACCACTAGGGGAAGCATCCTCTCCACATCCACTCTATCTATGCCTTTCAATATCCAATAGGTTTCAATGAGATCCCTTCTCATTCTGTCAAACTCCAGTAAGTTCAGGCCCAGAGCCATCAAGTACTCCTCTTACATTAACCTTTGCATTCTTGCGATCATTCTTGAGAATCTCCTCAGGACCCTCTTCTTAGATTAGGGGCCCAAAGCTGCTCACAATGCTCCAAGTATGGTCTGACAAATGCCTTATAAAGCCTCAACGTTACATCCTTGCTTTTATCAAGTCAAGTCAAGTCACTTTTATTGTCATTTCGACCATAACTGCTGGTACAGTACATAATAAAAATGAGACAACGTTTTTTCAGGACCATGGTGTTACATAACACAGTACAAAAACTAGACTGAACTACGTAAAAAACAACACAGAAAAAAAAAAACTACACTAGACTACAGACCTACCCAGGACTGCACAAAGTGCACAAAACAGTGCAGGCATTACAATAAATAATAAACAAGAGAATAGGGCAGTAAGGTGTCAGTCCAGACTCTGGGTGTTGAGGAGTCTGATAGCTTGGGGGAAGAAACTGTTACATAGTCTGGTCGTGAGAGCCCGAATGCTTCGGTGCCTTTTCCCAGATGGCAGAAGGGAGAAGAGTTTGTATGAGGGGTGCGTGGGGTCCTTCATAATGCTGTTTGCTTTGCGGATGCAGCGTGTAGTGTAAATGTCCGTATGGCGGGAAGAGAGACCCCGATAATCTTCTCAGCCGACCTCACTATCTACTGCAGGGTCTTGCGATCCGAGATGGTGCAATTTCCAAACCAGGCAGTGATGCAGCTGCTCAGGATGCTCTCAATACAACCCCTGTAGAATGTGAGGAGGATGGGGGGGGGGGGGGGTGGGAGATGGACTTTCCTCAGCCTTTGCAGAAAGTAGAGATGCTGCTGGGCTTTCTTTGCTATGGAGCTGGTGTTGAGGGACCAGGTGAAATTCTCCACCAGGTGAACACCAAGAAATTTGGTGCTCTTAACAATCTCTACTGAGGAGCCGTCAATGTTCAGTGGGGAGTGGTCACTCCATGTCCTCCTGAAGTCAACAACCATCTCTTCTGTTTTGTTCACATTCAGAGATAGGTTGTTGGCTTGGTTCTCTCAAAATTAATGTTAACATTGCATTTGCCTTCCTTACTACCAAATCAACTTGCAAGTTAACCTTTAGGGAATCCAGCATGAGGACTGCCAAGTCTCTTTGCACCTCTGATTTTTGAAATCTCGCCCTGTTTAGAAAATAGTCAATAACTCCGTACCTCCATCCAAATAATTAAGGATAATAAAAGTAAGGTTTAGGAAAAGTCAGTTTAGCTCATATGAAAATGTTGAATAAATGGTCTCCAAGTTTCTTCAAATTTAATTGAAAGGTCAAAAACAACACTTCTAATTTTTTCCAAACTCAAATAAGAAATAGTTTGAGAAAACCACTGAAATATGGTTGGAGGATTAATTTCTTTCCAATTCAATAGGAATGATCTTCTAGCCATTAACATAACAAATGCAATCATCCGCCGAGCTGAGGAGGATAAACAACTATTATCCACCATTGGTAAACCAAAAATTGCAGTAATAGGATGTGGTTGCAATTTAATATTCAGAACTTTTGAAATAATACCAAAAATATCTTTCCAATAATTTTGCAAGCAGGGGCAAGACCAAAACATGTGGATCAATGAAGCAACGTCAGAATGACATCTGTCACGGATTGGATTAACATAAGAATAAAATCGAGCAAGTTTATCCTTAGACATATGAACCCTATGTACAACCTTAAATTGTATTAAGGCATGTTTAGCACAAATAGAAGAAGGATGGACTAAGTCAATTATTGAGTTATTGACGCTGCTGTGTATATTTGACATAATGCAATGGCCCAAGTTGGTTAGGTTTTTTTTTTCTTATTTACTCCTTTATTCGTAATCACTATGAGTTTGGGAGGTTATTATATATGGATTATCATCTATTTGTATTTATACTTTAACCTATTAATTATGAATTCTCAAACACTCTGTATCTATGTTTCTCTTATGTTTGTTTAAAATTAATAAAAAGATATAAAAAGAAAAGGAAAAAAGAAAATAGTCCATACCTTTATTACTCTGCTAAAGTGCATGACCATACACTATGTTCCACCTGTCACTTCTTTGCCCATTCTGCCAATCAGTCTAATTCCTTCTGCAGACACCCTGCCCCCTAAACACTACCTATCCCTCCACCTATCAGTGTTCCCTCTGACACCACCTACTCAATGGTCGTGTTGCCAATCTATTCAGAAGATATTTTATAAAGGGCTGAAAGTGGGCGAAGTAAAACACATCAATCTAAAGAATGAGCAATTGTGTTCTTATTGTCTTTGCTACTAATTTATCAGGTCACAATTGATACTTAACAGCAGGAAGCTGTGGCTGAAGGGCCTGTTTCCAGCAGAGACTGTCTGTTCCTGTCCATTCTGTTCCGATCATGATGTTGCTTTCCTCCCTGCGCACAACCCACAGCCAGTTACTGACTCTAGTGGTCGAACACTCCCAATCGTTTTTTTTCTGTACATTTCAGCAGCACTGGCCAAATTATCTTGTCGCATGTCAAGGTGTAATTATCAACCAGCTGTTTCTGTTCAGATTCTTTTTAGCAGTGTCATTTCCAGAGACGGCGCAGGCAATGTAAGATAACTAAATGCGTCGATAATGTCTCATTAAATTTAAGGAGAAAGGATATAACACTTGCCGTTGGACTGTATAATTGCTGACAGCTCTTTCAATGGCATATTAGTTCCCCTGAACAGGGGGAGAAATTTCCAATGGGGGACTAAGAGCATGAGTTGGTCAACAAGGCCCCTCAAGCCTGCCCAGCCATCCAATGTGATCATGGCTGATCTATGCCAGTTTCTCCTTTGCCAGTTTCCCATAAATCTCAATTCCTTAATCATAAAAAATATTGATCTATAAAAGTTCAATGCTCAAATGTCCAATGTAAAATTTATTACCAAAGTACGTGTATGTAACCATATACAACACTGAAATCCATGTTCTTGTGGGCATATTCAACATATCTATAAAATAGTAACTATAATAGGATCAATAAAAGATCAACCAGAGTGCAGAAGGCAACAAACTGTGCCAATGCAAATATAAATAAATGACCATAAATAACAAGAACATGAAATCACAAGATAAAGAGCCCTTGAAGTGAGATCATTGATTGTGGGAACATCTCAATGGATGGGCAAGAGAGTGTAATTAACCCCTTTGTTTAAGACCCTGATGGTTGAGGGGTAGTATCCTGGTGGTGCAAATCCTGAGGCTCTTGTGCCTTCTACCTAATGGCAGCAGTGCGAAACAAGCATGGTGTGGGTGGTGAGGATCTCTGCCGATGGATGCGGCATTCCTATGACAGAGTTTCATGTAGATGGGCTCGACGGTTGGGAGGGCTTTGCCCGTGATGTACTGTGCCAAATCCACTACCTTTTGGAGGATTTTCCTTTCAAAGGCATTGGTGTTTCCATACCAGGCCATGATGCAACCAATCAATTCACTCTCCACTACACATCTGTAGAAGTTTGTCAAAGTTTTAGATATCATGACGAATCTCCAGAGACTCCTAAAGAAGTAGAGGTGCTACCATGTTTTCTTCACAATTGTATTAACATGGTGGGTCCAGGACAGGGCCTCTGAACTAGTAAAACAAAGGAATTTAACCCTCTCCACCTCTGATCCTCCAATGAGGACTGGCTCTCCTGAAAAGTACAATCTTTTCCTTGGCCTTGCAGTCTTAACTAAATCCTAATGATTTGGCCTCTACCACCCTTGGGGACAGAGATCTCCAAAGATTCACTACCCTTTGGCATTGAAGCAAGAATGTGTGATTTATCATTAAGGAACCACGCCATCTGCAATATGCCCTCTTCACCTTACTATCATCAGAAAGGAGGTAGAGGAGCCTGCTGACCCATTGTGTCTGTAAAACTACATATCTAATCAATAAAGGCACACACTCAGAGAAGAAGTTAATGTGTATATTCAGTTTGCAGACAGACTAACAAATCAATACACTTGCGTAAGTTATCAGTCAATAATTAGTGCGAAGGGGAAACAGCGCTAAAAGAAAGAGACACATTACACTTCCTCCCCCTTTGGATTAACATACCATAAAACTGTATATGTAACAAAACATTCAATTTCCCTTTAACAAACCATATTCAAAAAAAAAGATTTCAGAATAACAGACCATAACTAACTTCACTATACTAAAAATTCGGTCTTTTGGGTAGCACTCTGTTTCTTTCAGGATAGTGCTTTTGGACCTATGGAGTTGCATCAGGTTTGGCCGGTACCTTGTCAAAGACAACCTTGTCTGTTGCAGGTGTCACGTGATCATTGTCAGTGACATGATCATCCCTGAGAGATAAGTCCGATGGTTGAAATGTGTCTGTCTTGTTGCATGTAGTCAACTGTTTTCTTCAGCTGAGCATCAAGTATCTGGTCCACATGACGACTCCATGTCTGATCTCCAACATCCACTGTGTACATCAGAGGTCCATTTCCTGTAACTATCCTACTGGGTGTCCACTTGTCTTCTTGGTAATCACACACTAGGACTTCCTGTCCAACTTCAAAGCTCCTTGCCCATTTACTTGGCAACTGGCTGAACTGTTTACTCTGCATTTCGCTCCATAGATCTGGTTTCAGGAGGTCTTTGCAAGATCTCAGATTGCTGTTTGTAAGCAGCATTGCAGGTGTTTGGTTTGTTATCATACGAACAAAGTTCTGAGACACAAAAAGGAAGTTGTCCACCTTATGCTGGAGAGAAATGTCCTTCTTGTCCATCACTTTAATGGACTTCTTGATGGTTTGGATAAACTATTCAGCTAACTCATTTGTTGCTGGATGGTGAGGAGATGATCTGAAATGTTTGATGCCATTTTTCTTCATGAATAGTCTGAACACTTCTGAAGTGTATTGTGTACCATCGTCACTCACTATTTATTCTGGTAAGCCATTTCTGGAGAAGACTGTCCTCGGAGCAGAAACAGTCTTTCCTGATGTGGTTGACTTCATTGGTATGACCTACGGCCACTTTGAATGATAATCCACCGCAATCAGAAACATAGAAAATGCTGAGTGTGTGAGAAAGAGAAATACAAAGAATCTTCACTGAGGGATATGTTCCCAAAGCACTCTATCAAGAAGAAATGGGATAGGGTGGGTGGACTCTGTTTTGCTTTGATTAATGACCCACTGGACATTAGACTTGCAGACAGACAAACCAAAGTTAAGCTGTCAAAAGCTAAAAGCTGTAATAGAGGAAGGGGTTTCTGAGCCCAGCAGACGGGTCTACTCCTGATGTGAGAGAGAAGTTCTTGTGATAGAGGTAGGAGTGCAAAAGGTTTTCTAGCATGTTGGAGTGCTGTCTCTACTCCCTGTAAATGAGAAAAGCAGAGAATCATCTTTTCTCTAAATTTAGAGATACAGCAAGCCTTCCAGCCCAATGAGCCCGCACTGCCCAATTACACTCCTGAGACCAATTAACCTACTAACCTGTAGGTCTTTGGAATGTTGTAGGAAACCAGAGCACTCAGAGGAAACCCACACAGTCATGGGGAGAATGTGTGGTACAAACTCCTTGTAGATAGTGGCAGGAATAATACACTTTGGCTGGCACAGTGGTATAAGGAGTTGGCGTAACCTCATTGTGGTGCAGATGTAAGATCAGAGTTCAGCTCCTGCTGCTGTCTGTAAGAAGTTTGTATTGTATATTTTCCATGTGATCCTGTGGATTCTCTCCGGGTGCTCTGGTTTCCTCGCTGATTCCAAAATACATACGGTTATAGTTAGTGAGTTGTGAGCATGCTATGTTGGCAGAAAGAAGATTGGTGGCACTTGCAGGCTGCTCAGCACAATCCTCGACTGATTTGACTTGATGCAAACGATGCATTTCCATGTACATTTCAATGCACATGTACAAGTAAAACTAATTTTTAATCTTTATCTCCATTTGATCAGAAAACATTGCAGCAATGAGCTGTCAGTGGGGTTGAGGAATGCAGTGGGTTGAGTTTCTAGTACCTTGCCAGTTTAACTTCCTACCTCACTTACACTTTAACCTTTGCGTCTCTGCACTTAGCCAGCCAGGCAATATGTGCAAAAAAAGAAATTGAACTAATGATTTTGGTCCAATAAAGAATGTACCGATAAAGGATAACAAATCTGCATCAATTACAACTGCAATTACATTTTAAAGATCGCACCCTCCCTACAAGTAGGCATTACTGACAGCTACTCCTGGATTTCTGCCTTTAAGTGTGCATATACAGGCTCAGGATTTTGTTACTTATGAAGATTTGTCAGCAACACTGAAGTTTTTGCCATTTTGACAAAAACAAACGTGGAGCGAGGAAGAAACAGATCAATCCAAAGGTGAACCTCCAAGGAGGCTGGAGAAATAAATTCAAATTTATATGATATAGGAGGAAGAAATTCCAGCTTTTTGTGGAGATTACAAAATATCCAATCTGTGTTGAAGGTAAGAGAGTGGCAGAAATTTAGTTCTGCCTTAAGAGAAAGAACAATGTTATGAACACTGAGTGAAGTAGTTAAAGGAAATTACGAAGTTTCTCTGGAGACAAAGGCACAATAATCCTACAGAGAGAAAACACCCCATCATTTCAAAATGCTGTTTAATAAAATGCATCCCACAATGATACATCAGGAATTTCTCTCCGCATACATAAATCCCCTGAAGTCAATGACAGACTCTTTAGTTTTGCTGACATTGAGAGTAAAGTTCTGGACTACATGCCTGTAGCTCTTGATCTCTTTCCTGTTCCCCGACTCATTTTCCAAGATTCAAACTGCACTTATTATCAAAGAATGTATAAGTTATACAACCTTGAGATTTGTCTGCTTACAGGCAGCCACAAACCCAGAAGCCCGAAAGAACCCAATTAAAATAAAAGAAAGACCACACCCAATGCCCAGAACGAGGAAAAATACTAAATCATGCAAACAATAGAAGCAAGCAACAGCATTCCGAACAAAATTTACTCCTCAGATCCAAATCCACAGAGCAGCCTGGAGCAGGCCCAAGCTTCAGTCACAGTTCATCGTATTAGCGGGGCAAATTGTAGTGAAGCTTGACATCATGGGTGAGCGAGCAAAATCAGCCTGACCCGTGCCTCCAGGCCCAAGACCCTGCCTTTCTAGTCTATCTAGGCCAGATATTTAAATTGTCCAAACAGCAGGTCGTGGCTTGTGTTAAGTCCTGGGCCTGCTGCAGCAAAATGCTCTTGACCATGCCACCCAGCAATTCAGTCTGGGAATTGTCGCCCAGCCTGAAGCAGTTCTCGGACTCTCCAAATCAGCTCGGAGCTTAGAGTAATCCAAACTCCCACCTAGGTTAGTTGGACGGACATCGAAACTCACGTGCCTCAATTTCTCCTCTCCGAATTGTTCACTTCAACTCCATCTGTGTCAATTTTGCAACATGTTAGCACGGCTCATCCTTGAATTTGCTTCACCTTTGTTCGCCTCTTCATTGTTTGTGGTGATAGTTTACCACAACTTACTTCAGAAAACATGTAATTAATAATGATTTTTGTCAAGTTTCTTACCTTTCAGGCTACCAGTAAGCTGTCACTCACCTTCAGTAGCGTCATCTTAAACCAGAGGTTGAAGATAAGGCCCAAAATGGTGGTATCATTTGTAAACTTGTAGATGTAGTTAGAGCAGAATCTCGTCAGGCAGTGGAGACCAGATAAGGAGTAGAGTAGGGGCTATCCAACTGTAGAATCCAGGAAGTAACACCATTTCTGAGGGAGGTTCTCTTCATTTCTGAGGCATAAGATTTAAGAAGACATCTTTTGTCTCCCACATAGACCTTCTACTGTGGCTGGTCATCTCCCACTCATAATGCATAGGATTACATAGTCATTATGGGCCAAAGGGCATGTTTCTGTGCTCTGTAAGGATGCAGTCTTGTGGGGCATCAGGGGACTGAGAATAACCGTGACAGAGGTGTTGCTGCTTTTCGTTACTGTTTGTGATCTGATGGTCAGGAAGACAAGGATCCAATTTCAAAGGGAGGTGTTGAGTCCCAGGTCTAGGAGATTGGAGATGAGTTTGCTTGGAATTGCGGTACTGAAGGCAGAGTTGTAATTAATAAACAATAGTCTAATGTCCAAATGCTCCAGAGATGATTGTAGGACCAGGGAGATGATGACACCCATAGGCCTGTTGCATTGTTAGGTGAATTGCAGTGGATCCAGGTAACCTGGAAGGCTGGAGTTAATATCTGCCATCATCAGCCTCTTAAAGTACTTCATGATGGTAGATATCAGTGCCACCAGGCAGTAGTCCTTAAGTTGTTAATGTTAAAATGTTTTTAGATTTACAAATCATAATAATATATTCCTCCAACATTATTTTAAAATAGCTTTGGAAAACGAATTCTCAGTGAAATAATGAAACCTCTGTAATGTTTCAGGAGTTACTACACAAAGAGGCCTTTCATTCATTCTTTCTTAATCCGATGCTGGAGCCGACTCCCTATCCTCATTTGTCTGAAATGTTGCAGCTGCTTCTAGTTGCTTTGTCACTTCCTCTTCAAAGTGAGTATTACAAAGTTGTGAAGTAGGTGGTTTGTAGAAAATAAGAAAAAGATTTGCATTTCTTTTCAGCTTTAGCAGTTCATTTAAATTAGTGAAAGAAAAATCAATTTGAGCATCCACATAATCAAAATTAAACAGAAAAAATGACACTTCAATTATTTGACGATTTAAAGATTTGCTTTTTTATCACATTTGCATCAAAGCTTTAAAACATACAGGGAAATGCATTGTTTGCGTCAGCAACCAACACAATCTGAAAATGTGCTGGGGGCAGCCCGCAAGTGCCACCATTCTTCTGGTGCCAGCATAGCATGCCCACAATTTACTAATCCTTACTAATCCATATGTCCTTGAAATGTGGGAGGTGGTCAATCTCCCCACAGAGAGCGGCAGGAATTGAACGCCAATCGCTGAAGCTGTAACGTATCATGCTAACCGCCATACTACCAAACTGATCCCACTCTGATATTTCCAGTCATTTATTGACTTTACGCTCCTTGTAAAAGTCTTCACAATGGGGATTAGTGCTGCTGATTAATCATGTTTAGTTATAATCAGTAACAGTCAAAAGAAAGAAGCATCAATGGAAGTTAGAAAAATAACAGACAGCAAGCAAGAGAGATATAAGTTTACAATGTAATGATGGTGACATTATAATTCATGGCAGCAAATTTAAAGTACCTTATCAACAGATCCACAATGCTTAATTATAGCCCTTTACTCACTTCCTCCTTTCATTCTCTTTATAATTCATATAATGGTCTCATTAAGATGAAAAGTGTTAATAACAATGCTGAAATTACAGGCATGAGTAGCTGAAGGAGGCTTTTACAATGTCATCAAGATTGTGATAGTGTCATATGATTTTCAGAAGGATAGAATCACAGAGTACAGAAATTTTTTTTTTGCAAATCGGAAGCAAAATTCCAGTACTATTAATACTTTGCTACATCTCACTTCACTCTCTGTTCATTCAAAGTACCAAACATACCATTCAAATTGTTGGCATGAAAAGATTTTATTGAAGGGCAGGTGTTGCAATGAAGAGAACTCAAATACAACAGCTCCCATAGACAGCAACAATTTGAGGGTAATGTGGGAATCTAGGTCTCTGATAATTGGATGGGAAGGTAGACTCGCAGAGTGGAATCAGTCACATTCTATTGATCAGTAGTGCAGAGGATATGTGAGATTTTCCTGCTTCGATTTCTTATGATTGTAATAATAAGCACTGGCTGGAAGTCGAAGGACAACTACTCAGCAAGGTATTTGGTTCAATCTCAAATATTTACTGTGTTTCCTGATCTCACCAACTGTGCGGGAGATAAAGCCACCAGCCATGCTGTGAGTCCCTCTCCATCCTAGCACAGCTAATATTTCTCAGAACCAGACACATAAAACAGAAGTTTGAGTGAAAGGAGATCTGATCAGAGGTTGAAGAGAGTAGAAATATTTAGGCATAATTACCCTAATAAGAATCAATGCTATCACTTACAAAGGTAATATATAAGGATAGCAACGATGCAGACAAGAGCTTATAAATATTTTTCTAATTTCCATCCCATTTCCATACTTATCATATAAGTCAATTCCTAAATTGTCTTCAGTAATAATTCCTACATTCTATATAACTGTTGCCTCTTTCCTCGATTTTCTCATTGATCCAAAGCATTAACAGAGAACAACCTTTGCTCAGTAATTTATTTGAATTTTGAATTTATTCAAATCTTACATCCATCCCGCAACATGAGTGAGTAAAACTCTTTGTGATATGACTCGGTCGCAATGTACAGACATGTGAATTTATAAGGCTAATGGCTTGTAGAAAGAAGCTGTCCCGGAGCCTGTTGGTCCTGGCTCTAATGCTGCAGCACCGTTTGCCAGACGGAAGCAGCGGAAACAGTTTATGGTTGGGGTGACTGGTGTCCCTCCAGGCCTTCTTTCTGCACCTGCTGCTGTAAATGCCCTCAGTGGAGGGAAGTTCACGTGCACAGATGTGCTGGGCTGTCCGTACCACTCTCTAAGGTGTCCAGCGATCAAGGTTGGTGCACTTCCTGTACCAGGTGGTGATACAGCCTGTCAGATTGCTCTCAATGGTGCCCCTGTAGAAGGTCTTGAAGATTTGGTGGTCCTCAATTTGGGGTCCACTATTTGTTCATCAAGCAAAAGCTCTACCACACTCTGGGATACAAGCAGCGTTATTTTGAAATTATTCTGTTTAAATCAAGAAAGACTGGGAGTTTGCTGATTCAGAGAATGGATTACTAAGTGCAAAATGGTATCTCAGTTCATTCAGTAAGGAAAATTTTTAAAGCTTCTTCCACGGTGGTGCACCACTGATTCAGCGGATATGATTGTTGGAGAGAAATAAAACACGGCACAGCATGGTGGTGTTGGGGTGGCACAGCATGGTGGTGTTGTGGTGGCACAGCATGGTGGTGTTGGAGTGGCACAGCATGGTGGTGTTGGGATGGCACAGCATGGTGGTGTTGTGGTGGCACAGCATGGTGGTGTTGGGATGGCACAGCATGGTGGTGTTGGAGTGGCACAGCATGGTGGTGTTGGGGCGGCACAGCATGGTGGTGTTGAGGTGGCACAGCATGGTGGTGTTGAGGTGGCACAGCATGGTGGTGTTGGGGTGGCACAGCATGGTGGTGTTGTGGTGGCACAGCATGGTGGTGTTGGGGTGGCACAGCATGGTGGTGTTGGGGCGGCACAGCATGGTGGTGTTGGGGTGGCACAGCATGGTAGTGTTGGGATGGCACAGCATGGTGGTGTTGGGGTGGCACAGCATGGTGGTGTTGGGGTGGCACAGCATGGTGGTGTTGAGGTGGCACAGCATGGTGGTGTTGAGGTGGCACAGCATGGTGGTGTTGGGGTGGCACAGCATGGTGGTGTTGGGGTGGCACAGCATGGTAGTGTTGGGGTGGCACAGCATGGTGGTGTTGGGGTGGCACAGCATGGTAGTGTTGGGGTGGCACAGCAGCATTGTGGTTCCATAACTGCTTTACAGTGCCTGCGATTATTGATTAGGGTTCAATTCCTGCCACTGTCCATAAGGAGCTTGTACGTTCTCCCCATGAAGTTTACTTTTAGATGCTCTGGTTTTCTCCCACATTCCAAAGACGTACGGTTAGGGTTAGTGAGTTGCAGGCATGCTACGTTCGTGTTGGAAGTGTGGCGACACTTTCCAGCCCCCCACAGCACAATTCTTGGACTGCATTGGTCCGTGACACAGAATGAGGCATTTCACTGCATGTCTGGGTATTTTGATGTACACGTGGCAAATAAAGCTCACACTCTTCATAAGAAGTGGCAACGGAAATCATTGACAAAATGGAATATTAATAGGATTCCAGTGTGAGCTCCTCAGCTAACAGACTGTGATGAACTACATATACCTGTCTGGACTGCTCCTGTGGCTCCTCCCACAGACCCCTGTACAAAGGCGATTGAGGCCTGAGCCTGGCCTCATTCTCCAGGATGTTGTGTTGTTCATTCTTCCAGTCAATAAAAGCCGATATCTCGCTTCTATGTCTCAGAGTGAGTTATTGATGGTGAATCACAGACTAACATCACAAAGAAGGGAAAATATGCAGATGCTTCAAATCTGAGCAACATACTCAAAAAGCTGAAGGAACTCTGCAGGCCAGGCAGCATCTATGGAAAAAAGTACAATCGACATTTTGGGCCGAAAACCTTTGACAGACTAACATGTCCTTTTGTCATTTTAGATCTGTTGCTCGACCAGTATCTCGCCTGAAAAGAACAGACTATTGCCAACTGGACCTGATGACCTTTGGGCTCAAATTCCACACAGGTTGAGAAAGCTGAAAGAACATTGCATTTATACAGTACATTTTTACATCATAGAGTATTTTACAGTTCTTGAAGAGAAGAAAATAAGATAGAAAATCTGTGTATAGAAAATAGCCTCCAGTTTTTTGATATGAATATTGAGGGATAAGTGATAACCAGGAGTCCAGGAAGAACAGAAATGCTCTTTCTTTGCCAGGTTCTGTGGTATCTATTCAGAAGGTCTCTAGTGTCCTGATCCAATGCCCAGACATCATTTATAGAGGTTGCTTATCATCATCCCTGAGGTCTGTCGTGGTCACTCTGTCAGAAACCTTGAAGCAGGGAGTCATGGTAGAATTGACAGTTCCTTGGGAAGACCAGAGTGAGGAGGTGTTTGAGTGTAAGAAAGCTGAATACCAGGAGCTGGTAGAGCAGTGCCAGAGACGGGGTGGAGGACACAATGTGAGCCCGTAGAGGTAGGATGTAGAGATTTTGCTGGCTGCTCACTGTTCAGAACCTACTCTCTCCTTGGCATTACAGGGGATGCAAAGAAAAGAGGCCTCAGGATCATCACAGAGGCTGCTGAGTGAGTGTCCAGATGGTTATGGATCAAGAGACGTGACCCCTAGACCAGTGCTGCTGGGATACCAGCTGAGGCCCGATCAACCCTGGCTAGGTCACCTGGGTGAGAGTATCTGATGTTAAAAGACCCCAAACACCCAATGAGCCCAGGCCACATCACTAATGATGCATCCAAGCGCAGTCAGGGTGTATCTCAGCACCATTGGTAGATCACAAATGAGAGAGCATCTGCAGATGCTGGAAAACACACACAAAATACTGGAGGAACTCAGCAGACCAGGCAGCATCTATGGAAAAACTCGACATTTCAGGCTGAAACCCTTCAGCAGGACTGGAGAAAAAAAGCTGAGGAATAGATTTGAAAGGTGGGGGAGGGGAGAGAGAAACATTAGGCGATAAGTGGAACTTGGAGAGGGAGGGATGAAGCAAAGAGCTAGGAAGTTAATTGGTGAAAGAGACAGAAGGCCATGAAAGAAAGAAGAAAGGGGTGGGGCAGAGCACCAGAGGGAGGTGATGGGCAGGCAAAGAGAGAGGAACAAGGGGATGGGAAATGGTGAAGGGTAGAGGCATTACTGGAAGTTTGAGAAATCGATGTTCACGCCATCAGGTTGGAGGCTATCCAAACATAATATAAGGTGTTGTTCCTCCAACCTGAGTGTGGCCTTATTCCAACAGCAGAGGAGGCCATGGACAGATGTACTGGAATGGGAGTAGGAAGTGGAATTAAAATGGGCAGCCACTGGGAGATCCTGCTTGTTCTGGTGGATGGAGCATAGTTGCTCAGCGAAGCGTTCTCCCAATCTACGTCGGGTCTCACCAATATACAAGAGGCCACACCGGCAGCACTGGACACAGTATATGAGCCCAACAGACTCACAGGTGAAGTCTCACCTCACCTGTAAGGATAGTTTGGGGCCCTGAATGGTAGTGAGGGAAGAGGTGTAAGGGCAGGTGAAGCACTTGTTCTACTTGCAAGGATAAGTGCCAGGACAGAGATCAGTGGAGAGGGACAAATGGACAAGGGAGTCACATTGGGAGCGATCCCTGCGGAAAGCAGAAATTGAGGTGGGGGGGGGGGATGCAGGGAAGATGCATTTGGTGGTGGGATCGAGTTGGAGGTGGCAAAAGTTTTGGAAAATTACGTGCTGGACATGGAAGCTAGTGGGTGGTAGGTGAGGACAAGAGGAACCCTATCCCTAGTAGTGTGGCAGGAGGAGGGGTAAGAGCAGACATACGTGAAATGGAAGAGATGCGGTTGAGGCCAGCATTGATGGTGGATGAAGGGAAGCCCCTTTCTTTGAAAAAGGAGGACATCTCCTTGGTTCTAAAATGAAAAGCCTCATCTTGAGAGCAGATGCAGCAGAGACAGAGGAATTGAGAGAAGGGGATGGCGTTTTTACAAGTAGCAGGGTGGGACGAGGTGTAGTCCAGGTAGCTGTGAGAATCGTTGGTTTATAATAGACATCAGCGGATAAACTGTCTCTGGAAATAGAGGCAGTGAGATCGAGAAAGAGAAGGGAAGTGTCAGAAATGGACCAGGTGAATTTGAGGGCCGGGTGGAAGCTAGAGGCAAAGTGGATGAAATTGACAAGTTCAGCACGGGAGCAGGAAGCAGCTCCAATGCAGTTGTTGATGTAGCATAGGAAAAGTATGGGATAGTCACCAGCGTATGCTTGCAATATAGACTGTTCCAGGTAGCCATCAAACAGGCAGGCATAGCTGGGACCCATGTGAGTGCCCATGGCTACGCCTTTTGTTTGAAAGAAGTGGGAGGACCCAAAGGAGAAATTATTTAGAGTGCGGGCAAATTCCACTAGGCGGAGGAGAGTGGTGGTGGATGGGAACTGGTTGGGGCTGGTGTTCAGAAAGAAACAGAGAGCTTTGGGGCCTTCCTGGTGGGGGATGGAGGTGTATAGCGACTGGACATCCATAGTGAAAATAAGATGATGGGGGCCAGGGAACCTGAAATCATCAATTGTTAGATTGTAGCTCGTCAATCCTTGTCAGAGAGGGAGCAGTTTCTGATTTAGCACACTAAGCAGTTAGTTTAGCCTGACACAGGAACTGCCAATACATAGATATTTTACATTAGAAATAGCAGTCTCATTACCTAGTGGACCATATGACACTCAAAACCTCGCTTTTGTGAATATTGTACTCATCAAGTAGTGAATTATAAATGAATTCAAACCAAGTATCAGAGGCAAAATAGCACTTTAAATTACGGAGAAGATAAATCAGGACAATCTGTTTATAAATGTTTACACCGTGTAGACAGTGCATGCTATGCAGAAATATTATCCTTTTATTTTTATCAATTGCCAATCAGGGATGCAAATAAACCATTTAATGTCTGCAGGGCCATCTGATTACAGAGATCAAGGACAGGTTAATTATTCTACAGCTGTCACATTTAATCATCTTTCTCAATCTTTTGTACTGAAATGTGTAAATGGGAATGACACACTGACAGGCAGCAATACCATGGGAGATAAATCAAAAATGTCCTTTTGGTTGAGACAGTGAAAAGTATTTTTCTCAGGAGGCCTTGCATGTGTTCTAAAAAGTCTAAGAACGCAACTTGCCGTGTGATTAGCGCAGACACTACAACCCGCAAAGGAAAATGCCACGAGTTCAACCTTTAGAAAAGCAGCAACACTGCTCTGTGCTAATGAAATGCAATTTTCCTGGTCTCCTGTTCTTTCAGAGCTGCCTTTTCCTTGTAATTCAACAAGCAGTAAACTGACACAGATAATGAGTTCCATCTTTATGCTGAAAAGTTTGAAGTCTGGCCTTTCTGCAGAAATTCTGGGCTTACTACCAATGATGCACTGAAAGGATTTGAATATAAAATGATTTGGGGGTTTTGGCTGAAGTGAGAAGAGAATAAAATATCCCCACAGAAAGAAAGGGGCTGTCTTCCTCTGCTCACTCTTTCTTCAGCGTGCTTCAATTTCTCTCCACACTCCTCTCTGGTTTCTTCCTATACACAGGCTTGAATTCATCTCCTAATGAATCCACTCGCGGGGAAACAGAGTGCTTTTAAGGGAGAAAATGATATTGCACTCCATGCCCACTTGACTGAGAGCACATGAAGCTGATTCCTCAGTTATGTGATGCATTATCAGGAGACAGCAGCGAAGCTCAACCAGCTTGCAAAGATAACAATGAATCCAACAAGCGTGCGAGACTCAAACAAATCCTGCAAGAGAAGTTCAAAGTTCAAAGTAAATTTATTATCGAAGTATGTGTACGTCACCAAATACTACCCTGAGATTCATTTTCTTGCAGGCATTCACAGTAGAACAAAGATATACAATAGAATCAATGAAAAACTACGCATAAACAGAGACTGACAAGCTATCTATGCTTACGTATATTATTTCAATTGAACACCAATATGATGGTAATTGGTAAAGACTGTAAAATTATATTAACCTATCTCATTATTCTAATAGACCTGAATATTGATTGATCAATCATATTCAATCAAAATCAATTGGTCATGCTGAAAATTTGAAATAAAAAAACAGAAACTTACTCACCACCCATTGCACCGCTGGTGTTTAGGGCAGAAGTGGAAGACCTCCATCTCAGGCTGTATTCAGAGCTTCCTTCATCACGTCAGTAGCTTCCTCTCAGTTTTCACTGTTGTCAGCCATGCAAGTTCTGGGTGGAGACTCAGGAATACCATTGCACTCAGATATAGAAGGATTCTTCATTACTGTTTCCATAGCAATTTTGTTTTACCAGTCAAGGCTGTTAGCCATGTGCTCAACCTCTACCCTTTGACCTGTTTGGCATGCATGACCCGGCCAAGAGCCAAAGCATGAAAGCCCTGACTCCAGCCAGCGTACTTCTCTGGATTACAGAGGAATGCAAGCTTCCAAATTACAAGGTTGTGGATGAAAATACTGATAAAGATCAGCAAGATAGGCAGCATCCCTGGAAAGAAAAACAACTGACGCCTCTAATGCAGGGTCTGAACCTTGGGCATTGGTTATCTCTCTTTCCATGAACACTACCTGACTTGCTGAATATCTCCTGTACTTCCTATGTTATATCGTCCTGAGATTTTATCATGTCAATATGATCCTTAGATCTTGTTAACTTGGGGTCCTAATATCCCAATATTACACAACATCACCATAATCTGGTGTTCTGTGCTTTTCAATAGTAACCCAATATCATGGTAATCGTAAAAGCTATGAAAGGAACTTCCTTTTGATGTTGACACAGTCTCCTCTATATCGGTGAGACCCTTCATAAATTGGGGTGAGACCCTTCATAAATTGGAAGACCACTTCGTCAAGCACCTCCACTCCATCTGCCAAAAGCGAACTCCCCGATGGCCAAACATTTTAGTTCTTATTCCCATTCCTGTTCCTGTTTATGGCCTCTTCTTGTGCCATGATGAGGCCGCTGTCAGGGTGTAGGAGCAACACTTTATATTCTGTCTGGGTAGCCTCCAATCTGACAGCATAAGTATTGATTACTTCTTCCGATAACAAAAAATCCCTCCCCCTTCCCTTTTCTCTATTCCCCACTCTGGTCTCTTACTCCTTCTCAACTGCTTATCAGTTCATCCTGGGTCCTCCCCTTCTTCCCTTTCTACTATGGTCCACTTTCCTCTTCTATCAGATTCCTTCCTCTCCAGCCCCTGACTTTTCCTACCCACCTGCTTCACCTATCACTTTCCAGCTAGCCCCCTTCCCCTCCCTCGACCTTTTTATCCTGCCGTCTTCCCCCCTCTTTTCCAGTCCTGAAGAAGAATCTCGGCCTGAAACATCAACTATTTATTCATATCCATAGATGCTGCCTGACCTGCTGTATTCCTCCAGCATTCTGTGTATGTTGCTTTGGATTTCCAGCACCTGCAAAATTTCTCATGTTTATTATTTCAATCTGGAGTCTCATAATGTCAATCATTACAGGTTGAGTACCACTGAACTCCAAAATCTGAAAATTTCACAGGTGACAAACACATATCTGTGCACCACAGACAGTTCCAAAAAATGACGTCACATATGTAATGAACAGAAGTTAATGAAAATTTTTTTTAAAAGCACTTCATAATGTGAAAAATGAAGATTTTGAGCGTGTATTGGAAGAGTGGATAGATCAGCGTCAGGGTGAACATATACTGCTTAGTGGTATGGATGATCAAGAAAAAAAAAAGCAAAGATCTATCATGACCAACTGAAAATTGAAGGTACTTTTGAATACTCATCAGGCCGCTTGCAGAAATTTAAGATAAGGCACGGGTATTACATTTTTAAAGGTTTGTAGTGATAAAGTGTCTGCTGATTTTGCAGCAGCAGAGAAATTCATTGATGAGTTTGCCAAGATAATCGTTGATGAAAATCTAACACACTGCATGGCTGCATCAGTACAAATGAAAAAGACTGCTTACATTCAGAGCTTGAAGTGATGGTAATCCTAAACTGTCTCATCATATATTCCAATGTCTGAAATGCAAAACACTTCTGGTCCCAAGCACTTCGGATAAGGAGTACTCAATCTCTATTTTCTATTTTCAATGCAACTTTGAGACACACAAAAGTAAGGACTTGATACTTACTTAGCAGGGAACTTGATCTATTTTTACTTGCTGTTATTAGACTACTGATATTCAGCAAGAGTAGCTTTACAGCCTAGAGCCAATTAAGTTTTATGTTCCATGATAGATGATCTAGTAATGGAAATGGAATAGGGCCAAGCCTTAGCCGAATATTAGTTCTTAGAAATAAAGAACTTCACTATATGAGTAGCATAATAGTTGATTTATTAATTATCCTGGTATAATAATGTTAGGAAAGTTTGCTATTAATGTTGTACCATTCTGTAACCTGTTGCAAACTAAGAAGCTCAACCAGATTAGTTCAAACAACACTTAGTAAATGTGGAAACCGTAGATGAGACGAAGGACATTTGATGGGATAAGAGAGTGTAAGAAAATAGGTCATGATACCATGAGATAAAAACTATTTGATTTCAGAGTTTCTGTTTCATATTCTATTCAGACTTGTGAATATATAACTACATAGTCTTGGGGAGTAATAGAGGATGGCTGATGTATGACAATGAATATCTTGCAAATGCATTAAAAAGGGAGGGTGTGCTGGCTGAAGAGACGGTAACAGATAAACTAAAAGGATGAAAAGTAATATAAAGAGGTGCATAAACTGTTGGCTACATTCTAAGCTGGAAAGTCATCTAATCTGGATGTGAAGTGATGAGATTATTGTGGCGTTAGGCTGGAAGATGTCTCTCTGGCCACAATCATTTAATTAACCCTGGATATGGAAGCGATCCCAGAGGACTAAACAATTACAGAAGCTGCATTTCTGTTCAAGAATAGGGAAATTGTAAACAGACAACCAGACATGTAAACAAGTCTACAGAATGTTTATGATTGTCCCACTGAGAATAATCTGTTATAGATATAAATCACACATGGAAAACATTGATTGAGGCCATAAGACACTGGAGCTGAATTTAGCCCATCGAGTTTGTTCTACCATTTGGTCATGGCTGATTTATTTTCCTCTCAGTTCCATTCTCCTGCCTTCTCCCCATAAACTTTGATGCACTTACTAATAAATTAATAAATGGAAGCAATCACAGATTTGTTTCAGATAAATTACTTTTGACAGATTTGTTTGAGTTCTTTGATAAAGTTGTGCAAGGCGTGCTAAAGCTGAGAAGAACTGCAGGAGTTACCAAAAAGAAAAGGGTTAATGCAGAATGGGAGTCTATATGTGCCAAACAGATGAAAATAAAGGAAGGTTTGTGTTGCTGGAAGAATAATCCCAGAATGTCAGATTCCCTGTGTAGCAAAAGTGAATATTTGACATCAGGAATATGTCACAGACCAGCACAAAATAAAACAGAGATGGATTTACTGCTTTGGGTGGTCAATCTTCTTGACAAAGTCTGGGACTTAGAGACTGGGCATGATCTATATGTGTGTGAGGAAGTTTTGTAAGTATTTCAGCAAACTTGAATGAAGAGGTTTGGTATCCACAGGGGGAAAGTGAACAAAGAAAGAAGCAAAGATGAAATAACTGAACAATCAAAAGCCAAGACGTTAGTTGTTAATTTTAAAGCTAAGCTAAGCAGAGGTCTAATAATTTTTTTTTAAAACAGCTGCAATTAGACCTGGGAATGTACCTATAACAGATACAAATTTCTAACAGCTGTATAAAATGCTGTAACTCAATCAATTTAAAGCCATAAAATGAGGTACTGTATTTGCTCATTTAAACAAACAGTGGGGAGTCACATGAATTAGACGCAGCTGAAAACTGAGTTTGAAATGGAGCCAAGCCAGCTGAAAAATTTTATCATAAAATTTCCAGTAAACTTTCAAAAGAGTAAAAACCCATAATATGTTATCTTTCCAGTCAGGAGAAAGTGCTCCAGGTCTGTGTGTAACTGACATTTCATTATTTAAATATTCCTGTATTAATTATATTCCTGTTGAACTTCAACATGGACATAACCACTCAACCATAAAACTACCATCAAATGCACAATACTAACAACTATGTGTAATCCAGTTACTATCACTAGTACAGGTTGAGTAACCCTTGTCTAAAATGCTTGGGGCCAGAAGTGTTTTGGATTTCAGGTATTTTTAATTGTTTGATATTGCTATCATTTCCACCTCTGAATTTATGTGCTGCCAGTAAGGAGTCTTTTCACATATGTACTGATGCAGCCATTCAACATGTTGATTTTCAACATCGACAATCATGCCAAACTCAATAAATTTCACTGCTACTTCATGATCAGTAGATGCTTTATCTCCACGAATCTTTAAAAATTTAATGCCGTACCTTTTCTTAAATTTCTGCAACCAGCCTGATGCACAGTCTAAATTACCCTCGATTTTCAGTTTCTATTTATTATAAATTATTATGATTGCCCATTTAGACAGAGACGTAATGTAAAGATTTTTACTCCTCAAGTATGTGAAGGATGTAAGAAACAAAGTCAATTCAATCCAGTTTGTTGTGATAGATCTTTACTTGTTTAATGATCAGCATACCTGATCGTAAGCACATATGTTCACTGCAATGCTGATGAATCCACTCTTTCAATACACGATCAAGATATTTAGTTTTCACTTTATGCAATATTTTTCTACTTTTCATTAACTTTTATTCATTACATATGTGAGGTTACTTCTCAGAACTGTGTGTGGTGCACAGAGACCTGCGCATTGGCTGGAAACCTTCCCAGAACCTTTAGAATTTTCCATTTGTGACATCATGTCAGCGTCAAAAAAAATTCAGATTTCAGAGGGTTTCAGATTTTGGAATTTCAGATAAGGGGTTCAGAACCTATACACTATGTAACGTCAATTTGAAATAAATAAATGAATTGTAAATAATATCACTCTGGAACTGTCAATCCAAATGTTTAAGAATCAATTCCTAATTTGACCTCTTAAATCAGAGACATATATCATGCAAAAGTCAATTTCCCAAATCACTTGTAAAACCAGAATAAATGAATAATTTGAAATCAAGATTAAGTGTGATTCTTTTCTGACTATTACTGTAGTGTTCTTGCACAGGTGTAAAAACTCTGAACTAAACACCAAGTATAAACCGGTCAATGAGGAGTGATCCCAGTACGATTAACCGTTTATTGTTCACTCTTCCACATTAACATATGGTGAAAGCTGTTGATAAAACAATACAAAATATATACAGTATTTGTTTCCTTCTTGGCATCACATTTACATCATAAATACTTGCAAAAGTAAAACTACAACAACTATATTACATTAAAGTGCAACATACAGTCAGAATCTACCTACGCCATCGACTGGCTTTAAATACACTTCAACACAAACTATCCGCAACTCTTTAAATAACAAAGAACATAAACTATCAACCGTCATTACTTTTAACAGAATCAGCGTTAACATTTTTAATTCAACATATCGATTATCTCATGAACTTACGACGTTGCTTCTCTAATGTTTCTAGTGCGTAGAAAGAAAACTTTTCTCGCGCTGATCCTGCACACACAACCCCCTCCTTCCAGTTTCTCCAAACCGGTATTTTCCCACAAGACACGGCGAAACCAGGTGTGACGTCATCGCATGCCACAATATATCACAGACAACGAATTTACTTTCAACAACCTTAACTTTAACTAGAAAACAATTACAAATGAATTACTAAAGTGAAAATATAATAAACTAAATGAATGCCTTAAGGCAACACAATTACTCTGACCAATACTATAGCTTTATCACAAGTAACAGGTCCTGATATATTAGAACTGCTGTGTTTCTACTATCTATATACAATTACACAGTATATATTCAGCATTAACAAGTATTAATTTAATGTGCAAGTTTATCCATTTTAATTTTCCACTCAGGTGAGCAGAGTTTTCTGAACACCTTAATGTCCAGGCCATCCCTTCTGCCCCGTCTCTTTGACCAGTATCATCAATGCAGCATCAGAGGATTTGATTCCCTTTTTCATTCCTGGATTCTCATTCCAACTGCAAAAGCTCCTTTTGTGTACAATGACTTCATTGGAGGTTGAAGACAGAGGGCTCTTTTCTTTTCAGGGGTGGCAGAAATAAGTTAAAATCACCCGGTGACAGGCTTTTCCTGAAATTACTCTAAAATGCTGGAGAAACTCAACAGGTCAGGCAGCACCTGTGCAGGGATATACACAGTCAACATTTCAGGCTGAGAAGGGACTCGGTCCAAAATGTCGACTGTTTTCCACCCCGCCCCCTCGTAGACGCTACCTGACCTGCCGATTTCTTCCAGCATTTTGTGTCTTGCTCTGGATTGCCAGCATCCGCAGAATCTCTTCCGTTCCTGAAGTCACTCCTCTTCATTTGTACTGATGGATTTCAATGTTCCCACCACTGCTTGAATTTCAGGTGCAGGCTGCACCAAACTCCCTCCTTCTAACCGAGTGTTTATTTGTCAGTGCAGTCAGATATCATGGTTCTAAGCACGGGGCATAATGAGCTTATTAACTGGGTAGCAATCCCATCTTCATCAATCCTTTTTATCCTGATTAGAAAGGAAAGGAGAACACCACAGTTCTGTAACTCCCAAGACAGAGTTGTGGTTAAATGCTGTAAAGGTTTTGCAAATGAAACACACAGGTGCTAACAAAACATTGGAAGTAATCTTATATATCCTATGTCTAATCATTCTCCTTGGCTCTTTGCATTGACAAAAAACAGTCAACAGGCACAGTTTTTATAGAGTCATGGAGCACTACAGCACAAAAACAGGTCCACTGCCCCATCTAGTCTGTACCAAACTATTATTCCACTTAGTCCCATCAACCTGCACCATACCCCTCCCATCCATATCTCTCTTAAGTGTTGATATTGAGACCACATTCACCCTTTCCACTGCCAGTTCACTCTGCATTCTCACCATCTTTCACTCTTAGCCAATGCCGTCTCGTTGTCACCTCGCCCAATCTCAGCGGAAAAAGCCTGCTTGCATTTGCCTTATCTATACCCCTCATAATTTTGTGTACCTCTATCAAACCACCCCACCCCATTCTCCAGGGAATAAAGTCTGAGTTCATGAAAGCGAAGTAGCATGCTCAGTCAAAAGGATAAGCCCAATAAAAGCATTCAGAATAAAAATAACACTGATCATAGCCAAGATTCAAATCATTTTCATCTGTAAGTTAAAAAATAAACTGTGAAAATAAGAAAACTTCTAATCCTACACACACATCTTTATACAGCTAATACTTTGTGAAGAGAAGAGAGCTGGATGTGCTGAGATACTTTGTGGAAGAAGGGTGTAGTTCAATAATGGGACAATGGAGTATGGGCAGCAGACTACTGGATGAGTTGGAGATTCTGAAAAGTACAGGTGGGAGTGAAGTCCAAACAACGAGTTTAATTTAATGTCAGAGAATGAATACAGTATACAACCTGAAATTCTTATACTTCACAGGCATCTACAAAACAGACAGAAAAAAAATCCCAAAGAATAAATAACCAAATTATAATACCAAAGCCCCTCTCCCTCACACACACAAGCAGCAGCAAAGCATCAACCTTCCGCCCACTTGTTATAGTGGAAAACATCAGCTGGGGGAGGGGTGCCAGTGGATGGTGGGGGGGGGGGCACCACCCACAAAGCAATAGCAAGCTGCCAAAGTCCATTAAAAGCTACTGTTTATCTCAACACCTCGACATCTCAACAAGCCCTCTCTCTCACTAACGACGGAGAGAGAGAGATATCGCTCCTGGCACAGCGAGAGAGGAGACCAACAGCTTGCTGTTTCAACTAGATTAGCTTATTTGAGTGATGGGAAAAAAAAACTATGATGAAGGTTTCAAGAACAAATATTGAACCAGGGAGGGAGTCAGAATCAGAATTATTACCATTGACTTTGATGACATGAGATTTGCGGCAGAAGTATAGTGCGAATACATAAGATTGCTATAAATTGCAATAAATAAATAAATTTTGCACAAAAAAAGACTAACAAGGTAGTATTTACATGTTCATGGAGTGTTAAGAAATCGGGTGGTGGAGGACAAGAAGCTGCTTTTGAATATTTTATGTTTCTGAATGTCAAGTAGTATTACAGCAATGAAATTGGACAGCATTACTCATGATACTGAAATTTGGTCAGAAACTCAAACAGCTTCCAATATACCACCAAATAGCCTGATTCAGTCTCAAAGGTATGAAACATAGATGAAGTTGCACTGGGAATGGAAGAACCAAAAGGAAAAAAAAACAGCAATAGCTTTCACCTCCTGCAAGAAATGCAACAAATGAGAGGCTGGAGAGAAGTGAAAGGAGGCTTAGTAATGACAATCGAAGGATGCAGACATTTTAACACTGCATTACCATAACACATTCATCTGAATATTCTTGTATAAAAGTTAGCTTTTCAAACTTGCCAATAACTTAATTAATTAATTAATTCATAATGTTAAATTCTCAATAAATCTATGACTGATGTTGAAGTACACATCAAAACTATAACCAAGAATCTATCCTGGTTCAGACTCACCATAATTAATATTCTAGCTGCAATTCTGACCTTTGAGCCTTAGCAATAGTCTTCCACAAAGATGAAGGCGAATCATCAGCTTTTATATTAGAGGAAGAAATGTTGAACAAATCTGTTCTGCAAGTGTGTTCATTGAAATTAACATTTTAGCATTAATGAATTTTTTCAGCACGATGATAATGAAGCTTGGAAATGAAAAATGGATTTTGCTATTGAGCAATTTTACTTCAGATCAAATATGTATTATTTTAAGAAAGCACAACACTGAGTAAGATCTTCCCCTTTTTCATCAAAAATGTTTTACTGGGATTCATTATCAACCTTGAGCGTGGTTACAAAGCTTTAATATTTTAGTGCAATTGATGTTCCTTCTTTGATTGGTTCAAAAGTCAGCCATTATGTTTCAAATACATCTCCTTCATGGAGAGACCAAGCAAGAACCTGACCTAAAGATGGGTGGGGGGGGGGGGGGGGAGATGCATACTGGGTGTTTCTGGGAATGCAGGGCAGAAGATTGAGTTTGAGTTGTGATACAACAGTCCAGCACCCATGGCTAAAAGTCATGAAAGAACACCAAGGAGAAAGAATGACTTGAGTTGGAAGATCTTAACTATCATTTACCCGAGGCAAAAGGATATTGAGTGCTTTCGCAGCTTTTTGGTGTACATGCATTTTTCAGTTAGAACTCAGCTCACACCATTGGCCTGGAGGCATAGAAAAGGTTTTCAACTGCAAAGGAGCTGAAGCCATCAAGAGGACTTTAAAAATAAGAAATAAATCATTCTGTGAATCACTGACGTCTGTAAAAAGATAACTTTTATAAAAAGATATGAAGATGTATAAATGTACTATGGTGCTGCATTTGTAAGAGTATTTGATTAAAATTCCTGCATCTTTTTAATGTAATTGTTTAATCGTCTTTCTCTGCAGCCTTAGATTGATCACCCTGTTGGCTCCCATATAGGCAGAGGTGGTTACAATTGTCTTTAGCCCCATTGCCAATTCTGTTCCTGAGGCAATAACTGTACCCCACGTTCTTACAGCACTCCAAATGAGTAATGCTGTTGATGGATGGATGTAGGTTAGAAACCCAACTCAAGTAGAAAGCAGGCATTAACTTGGGTTGGTTCAATTCTGACCTGGTAGAAAGAGAAACTGAGAATATGGACTGAAACAATATTTCTTCTCTCTTCGATAACTAAATGGGGGAATTTCAAACAAAATTGAAATTGGAATAATAGCCTGTAGAGCCACAGCAAAGGTGTAGTCAATGAAGTGTAAAATTTTGAATTGGTAAGAATGCGAGTAGACTCATTCTCTAAGAGAGATTTTGTGAGTCTTGAGGTTTTATTGAGTCTTGTGAACCTAAAGCATTAGCTCTGTTTCTGTCTCCACAGATGCTGCAACTTACTAAATACCTTCAATATTCTATTTTTTAATTTGTCATCTCCAGTATTTGTAGATTTTTTCTTTGGTTCTCAGTGAGTTATCAGTTGCTGAGAAAGTTAGGGAGAAAAACTGTAATCTAGAATACAGGAAAATTATTTATATTAACAATGGCTCAAGACCATTTGAACAGATTGATATAAGTTTTAAGGACAAGGGCAATTTTATGCATTGAATGGTATGACTATCACACCTACACATACCTAGCATTATTCCAGGAGTTACCCTATATCTCATGACACCACGGAACCATAAGAGCTGTGTACCAAAACTGCATATTAAAAGGAAAACTCTCTAGTGGTGGCATCAATCTACATCCTACTCATGGACTGTTTATCCCACGCCCATCAGAAAGGAGTCTATGTAGCATCAATGCCATGGCCACCTGACTCAAAAACACTTACTTTCCCCAAGCAGTAAGGCTGATCAACACTTTCACCCACTAAACCACCCTTCCACACTCCTAGCCACCATGACTTTATCAGTTCCTCATGTACAGACACTCCTGTGCCTAGTATCACTTTACGGACATGCAATTAATCTATATACTGTATATTTTTAGACACATTATATATATACACACACACACACACACACACACACAAACTTATGTAATTACATTTTTTATGTTTTTTAAATTATCATTTTGTTCTTTATCTTCTTTATTTGTATTGCATCAGACCCGGAGTAACAACTATTTTGTTCTCCTTTAACACATGCGTACTGGAAATGACATTGAACAAACTTGAATCATGGGTCACACTGAGAGATAGCTGTGATAATTATCCCAACAGCAGGTCAACACAGAAAGTATTGGTCGGGGCAGTCTACCGGACCCCAAAATATCTTCAACTGCTTTATGCATCATAAACTCAGAGGTTTGGTGAATTGTATTGACAACTCCTCAGCAAATAAGATGTCCAAAATGGGATAAATGAAAATTCTAATACAACTTCCCGTAGAGAGCTGGATGAACACTTAAGGTTTCTAAAAAAAAAGCTACAGTATAGAGAAAGAGTAATGAAATTGTATGAATATTACACGCAAAGAACCAGCATTAAATTAGTGAGCCAGGAGTCCTAGTTCCTCTTTTGCAACGATTCTGTTATTCCATCAGTTTACTCTAGAGCCTTTCAAGTGGTTCCAAAGTTTCAACATAGTCCCAGAGACTGGGCAAGATGGTAGAAAATGTGAACTCAAAAGCAGGCCATGACTTGATATAAAAAAGACCAGAGGAAATGAAAAAATGAGAAGAAAACTAGCCCGTGAAAATGCTCATGTTGAGGAGTATAGAATAAAGTACAATATAAAGCAATGGTTACTCAAATGTAGAATGTAAAAATCCAGAGCCGACAGCATTCATTCTGAATATGTATTAAGGTTTCACTGAAGATCAAGTATACATAGCAAGAAAACAAAGGATTCTACAGCTAAATCTGAATTTAATAGATTTAACAGATTTAACCTGCAACCAGGCCAAGTTAGGCCCTAGAGTACAGGATTACAAAAGTCCATTGGAATAAAGTGCAATTATTCAAGCACAGCCACCATAAGGAAAAGTAAATGGCATTTGAAATACTCAACAGGATGTACAGTATCAGAATCAGAACCAGAATCCGGTTTATTATCACCAGCATGCGTCGTGAAATTGGTTAACTTTCATGATAAGATATGATAATACAGAAAGAAAAACAAGTCAGTCAATTACACTAAGTGTATATATATATATATGTGTATATGTATTAAATCATTAGATTAAACACAGTGCAAACAGAGATAATATTAAAAATGTGAGGTAGAGTTTATGTGTTCAATGTCCATTTAGGAATTGGTTAGAAGAGGAGAAGCTGTTCCTGAATCACTGACTGGACTTCCTTCCTGACAGTAACAATGAGAAGAGGTCGTGTCCAGGGTGATGGGAGTTCTCAATAATGGATGCCGCCTTTCTGAGTTACCACTCCTTGCAGATGTCTTGGATACAACAGAGGTTAGTGCCTAAGAAGTATGTAAGGTACAGAAAGACTGCTCTTCTCATTGTTACTGGAAATTGGCTGTGTCTCTTCAATACAATGTTTTCTTCATCCAAACAGAACTGTAAAAACAGATATGAAGTGCTAGCAGCTTTTTGCTTCATTGCACCTGGTGGCTCCTCACAGCATCAACCCCTGCATTAACCTTTGCTGTGTCTGACATACTGTATGGTCTTGGAAACATGCTTTTGAGAAGATGTGATATCATCTATCACTTATAGTTAGGAATCAGCCAAGATCAGTCAAGTTTAATTTCCAAAAGTGGATCTCCAGTATAATCAAATGCAATGCTGCACTCCCGAGCAATATGCCCATGCTTAATGGTTCCTCCAATGCAATTGATTTCTTTATGTAGCTAGTCAGGATTTACATTATCAAATGACATGACACATGACTAAATCTGGTCACAGTAACTAATTGACTCTTCAGTAAACATAAACCATGGAAGAACACCAAATCAGGACTGGACTTGATGGGCCCACTGTCAAATAGGCTCTACCTGGTGTAGAGAAGAATGAGCAGAGTAGTTGATACAAGTTAACAGCTGCACACAGAGTTTCTTCAGACATACTGTATGCTCAAGTGACTGAATAGCAGAATCCAGCCACAGAGGTCCATGTAACTGTCAAACCTGAGGAAATACAAAGACCTCTAAATGTCACAGCATACAAATGCAATGGATTTTGACAGCCTACCCTATCCTTGCTTCTCATAATTTTCAAAACTTTGATCAGACATCTCCTCAGCTTCTGATGCTCTAGGGAGAACAAACTTCGTGCAACCTTTCAGCATCCAAGGAAACAGCTTCTGCACCCGTTCCTCAGTCCTTACTATAATGGGCGACCAGCACTGCACAGTATACTCCAACAGCAGTCTGACTGAAGTCTTATGCAGCTGCAATATGACTTCCTTAGAGTTACGTTTTACAACTTCAAAACATTAATCTAATTTAAAAGAAGACAGGGGAATCTGAAATGCAGGTCTAACTTTGAGTTTACTTTAAGCAAGGAGCACATTTATCACATGGTAGCGTGATAATGTATGCAATCAACTTATTTTGCCATATAATCTGTAATTAATTATTTAAATGAACAAGGATAGTATATGATTGTGCAAATATTAGTGAAATATTTAATAATAAATTTTATACTCAACACCTCACCCCACCAGTGAAGGCAATCATGCCACGTGCCTTCTTTCCTGTCCTATCCACTTACCCACTTGTATATCCACTTATGGACTTGGATCCCAAAACCCCTCTGTACCTCAATGCTATTAAGTGGCCAATCATTAAATGTATCCTCTCCCTATTCATATGACCTCACAAAATGCAACACCTCACAATTACCCGGTTTAAATTCCTTCTGCCCATATATGTGACCAACCTATATCTCATTTTTCTCATCAAATAGTCCATTATACTGCCCACAACTCCACCAATCTTAGTGTCATGTGCAATCTTGCTGATTCACCCATCTATATTTTCATTGAGGCATTGATATATCACAAACTACAAAGGTCCCAATAGTGAGCCGTACTTAACATTACTGACCGTGGCCCTCCAGCCTTTCATCCAAACTCTGTCTTCTATGAGCAAGTCAGCTCTGAATCCAAATATCCAGTTCACCCTGGATACTGTACAGCTTTCTGTTCTGAATCAATCTACCATGACGGATCTTCTGAAGTCCATATAGATAATATCCATTGCTTTACTCTTATCAAATATCTTTGTCATCTCCTCAAAAAAAACTCAATCAAGTTTGTAAGGCATGACCTGTCCTGCTCAAAGATATGTTGACTGTTCCTAGGTAGGCCATGCCTTTCCAAATACACAAAATTCCTAGCCCTAAGTATCCACTCCAATAGCTTTCCTACCACTGAAATGAGTCTCATCAGTCTGGAATATCCCTACCTCCCTTCTTGAACAACAACACAACATGTTCTACTTTTCAGTTCTCTGGGACCTCAGCTGTTGTCAGTAAGGACACAAAGATCTTTACCAAAGCCTCTTTTTAAACGTGTTTGTTATAATCGCAAGACCCTGCTGGACAATAAGAACTTAAACTACTGCAGGTCTACTACATCAGCAAGTTGCTCATTGGTGGAGAAACGGAAAGAACTGGACTTGTTGAGGATTTTGAAGCTACCTGCTACAGAGAGTCGTCTGTGTGCGAAGGAGATGTGCAGTCCAACAGTACGTGATCATCTCAGTTGCTTTTCTTGTGATCACAAGACCCTGTTGGACATTGATGGTGTGGAATTTTGCAAGTGCAATTCATTGGTTTATCAGAAAACGGTGGGGGAGCAGCACGGCCTCAGTCATAGCACAGACTAGGCCTAATGCCACGGTGTTGCCTGCTTGCAGCTGCCCAGGGGAGGCATCGGAGTCTGGCGCTCCACAAGACTGTCAGAGGCAGCGTGGTTCAGCATCCATGCTTGAGTCAGTTGGCGTCCACAGTGTTCCCTCAGCAGAAGAGAAGCTGTACTGAGTTGGACTGCAGACTGCTGTAACATTCATGTACTCAGGGATCTGGACTATATTTTTTTTGTGTGTGATTGTATTTTACTGATATCTTCTATGCGCTTGCTATCTTATATGTGATATTTGTGTCTTATTCTGTGAATGACTATTGGTACTGTGTTTTGCACCTTGGCACCAGGGTAAAACTGCTTCATTTGACTGTATTCATGAACATTTATGTTTGACCTAATGACAATTAAACTTTAATTGATGAACTAACACAGTCATGGAATCACAAAGAATGCACACCAGCAGCTATGCTTCATTTGGAGTTCGAGGTGATTTGGCATATCACCAAAGGCTCCAGCAAATTTTTTACAGCTGTACGGTGAAGAGCATTCTGACCAGTTGCATCATTGCCTTTAAGAAAGCTCCAATCTGCAAGATTCAAAAAGGCTGCCGAGGCTTAATTATTCAGCCAACTCCATCACAGGTACAACCATCCCCTAAGGGCCCAAAATGATAGATGCCTGTTGCATGAAGCATTGAAAACACGTCATTGCAAATATAGTCAAACTTCTAGATATGTGTTGTGGAAAGTGTGCTGACTGGCTTCATTACGGCCTGGTATGGGCACACCAATGCCTTTGAGTGGAAAATCCTACAAACAGTAGTGAATTTGGCCCAGTACATTATGGTAAAACCCTCACAACCTTTCTGCACATCTATATGAAACATTGCATAGAAAAGCAGCATCCATCGTCAGAGAGCCTCGCCACACAGGCCATGCTCTTTTCTCACTGCTGCCTTCAGGTTGAAGGTACAGGAGCCTCAGGACTCGCGCCACCAGGTTCAAGAACAGTTACTACCCCTCAGCCATCAGACTCTTAAACAAAAGGGGATAGCTACACTCATTTAAGTTCTAATTTAAGGACTCTGTTACATTGTTATTTCATGCTCGTTATTTATTGCTGTTTATTTATGTCTGCATTTGCAATTTTTTTTTATAGTTAACAGTTCCTGATGTTTACATTTACAGATATTGTTCTATAGATTTGCTAAATATGCCCACAGAAGAAGAATCTCAGGGTTGTATGTGGTGACATGTATGTACTCTGATAATGAACTTTACTTTGAATTTTTGAAGATGTCCTCATGGAGGGAGGTTTGTGCCTATGATGAACTGGCTGACCCTACAACTCTGCAGCCTCTTGCAGCACTGTGAACTGGATCCTCTATACCAATCAGAATGTCTCCAGTGTCCCTCTGTAGGGAAAAAAAGAACTGTCACCATAGAACACTGCAGCACAGAAAACAGGCCATTCGGCCCTTCTAGTCTGTGCCAAAACCTAATCCCGCTAGTCCTATTGACCTGCTCCCAGTCCATAACCCTCCAGACCCCTCCCATTCATGCATCTGCACAATTTTTCCTTAAAACTTAAGAGTGAGCTCGCATTTACCACGTCAGATGGCAGCTCGTTCCACTCTCCCACCACTCTCTAAGTGAAGAGGTTCCCCCTAATGTTCCCCCTAAACCTTTCCCCTTTCACCCTAAAGCCATGTCCTCTCATATTTATCTTTCCTAATCTAAATTGTAAGAGCCTACTCACATTTACTCTATCTATGCCCCTCATTCTTCTACACGCCAAGGATTGAAGTCCTAACCTGTTCAACCTTTCCCTGCAACTCAACTCCTGAAGACCCAGCAACATCCTAGTAAATCTTCTCTGCACTCTTTCAATCTTACTGATATCCTTCCTATAGTTAGGTGACCAGAACTGCGTACAATACTCCAAATTTGGCCTCACTAATGTCTTATACAACTTCACCATAACATCCCAACTCCTATACTTAATACTTTGATTTATGCATGCCAGGATGCCAAAAGCCTTCTTTACAGCCCTGTCTACCTGTGACGCCACTTTCAGGGATTAATGTATCTGAACTCCCAGATCCCTTTGTTCTTTCGCACTCCTCAGTGCCCTACCATTTACTGTGTATGTCCTACCTTGATTTGTCCTTCCAAAATGCAACATCTCACACTTGTCAGCATTAAATTCTATCTGCTCTTTTCTGGCCCATTTTTCCAGTTGGTCCAGATCCCTCTGCAAGCTTTGAAAACCTTCATCACTGTCCACAATGCCTCCAATCAGTGTCATCGGCAAACTTGCTGATCCAATTTACCACATTATCGTCTAGATCATTGATATAGACAACAAACAGCAATGGTCCCAGCACAGATCCCTGAGGCACACCACTAGTCACAGGCCTCCAGTCTGAGAAGCAATCATCCACTACCACTCTGTCTTTTCCCACACAGCCAATTTTGAATCCAGTTTACAACCTCTCCATGGATACCTTGTGTCTGAACCTTCTGAACTAACTTTCCATTTGGGACCTTGTCAAATGCCTTATTAAAGTCCATGTAGACAACATCCACAACCTTTCCTTCATCTACTTTCTTGGTAACCTCCTTGAAAAACTCTACAAGATTCATTAAACACAATCTACCACGCACAAAGCCATGCTGACTATCCTTAATCAGCCCTTGGTTGTTCAAATACTTGTATATCCGATCTCTCAGAACACCAACCATAACATGCCCTCTCCTCAGTACTCTCATCAGGAAGGAAGCATAGGAGTTTGAAGATGAACAGTTATTGTTTTAGGAAAAATTTCATTCCCTCCTCCATCAGATTTCTAAATGGTTCCTAAATACTTACTTGCCATTCCTTTTTTGCATTATTAATTTATTTGTTTGTTTATCTTCTGTAACTTACAGACTTGCAAAACAACAAATTTCGCAACATATGTCAATGATAATAAGCCTGATTCTGATTTCCTCACTTGCTTCTTTCAATGTTCTGGGGTAAGTGTTAGCAGGTTCTGTGGACTTATTTACCTTAATGCTCTTCAAAATACCCAGCGCTATCTTCTGCTTATACTCAAAATGACCCAGTGCATTAACCTGTACCACCATCCTCCAAAACATTTTCCTCAGTAAATACTAATGCAAAGTATTTATTCAGCACCTCAGTCACATGCTCTGACTCCAAACACAAATTCCCTCCATTTTTCTTGAATGGAACTACCCTTCCTTAGGAAGATGTACCCTTCCTTCATCCACTCTTTTTCTTACAGTAACTATAAAATGCCCTAGGATTGTCCTTCATCCTACTTTCAAAAGATATTTCATGGCCTCCTTTTAGCCTTCCTCATTGTCTAATTGAGCAATTTCCTGCTACCTATATGTACTGTAACCCTCTCGCCAGTGCTCGTATATAAACTTAGCTAACTCTGCTAACAGCCACGAGACTCAGTGGCGAGAAGGCCACCTTTCATAAACAATATACGTCTATGGTCGGTATAATTTTGGTTTCAACCAAACAGTACTGTTGTGATGTTCTGATTAAAGGAACCCCAATTTGAGTGAATGCTGTGTAAATACTATCCATACAAAATTATCGCTCTTCATTCATTCAATGGGCACACAGAGTGTGTGAAAGCACCACCATGTTCCGAACTTGCCTTGAAGCCCATCTCAAACAACTTGGTTCTCTCTCAAGAGCATTGGCTCTTCCTCCTTGGGGCCATTCATCTGTAAAAAATCATTTATTGCAACGGAGACTCTCTTTCCAACAGCATTCAGCGGCATCTTCCCTTGTGTCCCGTTCCACAATTCCCGCCAAAAGACCCCAAACCAAACTACTGTCCATCACAAATCTCTCTCCACCCTGCTCTCTCTGGAACCTTCTCCAAATCCTGATTGGCTGACACAACATTCCTAAGCTGAACAACATGACTTCTTATCTCTAGCTGAAACCAAAACATTCTACCAGCAGAACACCCTGCATTTGCAGAAAACTGCTAAAATGAAATGCCTATACCAAAGCAATAGAAATCTAAACCAGGGCATTACATATATATTCTTTAAGACCCCAGTCTGATTTTAGATTCCTAATCTTCATGTATACTTCATTTTTATTTGCTTTATATCTACTTAATTTTTTTTGTGGGGCTTTGTAATAAAGTGGTTCTCATATTTCTAAGAAACCTGGAGACCATCTGTCCCAGTCAATCTATTCACACTCTCAGTATAATCCCATTCACCCTCCTGTTACCCTACCACCCATTCTCTTTCCTGCTACCTTCATTGTCTAACAACTTACCTGCACCAGAGTAAAACAAATAGCTTGTCTTTGAAGATGTGTTGTGGAATTAACTATTTTTCACTATCTAGGTGTTAAATTTATGCACAAATTGTGACAAGCATCATTCACAAATTGTTTGGAATTGAGACTAGGAAAATCTGGTACTTATTGATGTGTTCTTCCCCTGATCTTGCATCTTAAGTAAGCAAGCACTTAAGAATCTTGCTTTCTGAGTAATTACACAGCAGCAATTTGACATGGCCATTAATTTAGAGTTTACCATGTAAATAGGACAGGAGGTTCAGTGGGGAAATTAATGAAGCAGCTTGTGCAGAAAGAAAAAGAAGAGTTGGCAGAACATCTCCACAATGACTGAGGAAAACAAATTGACAGTAAAGCTCTGACAATGTGGAGAAATTAGTCAACATCATTGCTGCCTGATCCAGAACTGAGAATGATTAAGATCCCATTAAGACAGGAGTAAAAGATCAGTGCAAAAGAATTCAGAATCTTGCACCTGTTGAGACAAGGCTTAGACCTGAAATATTAACAATCCCTCCTCCCCCCTCTCTGCCGCCCCCATGGATGCTGTTCAATCTGCTGTGTTCCTCCAGCAGATTGCTTGCTTCAAATCACAACATCTGCAGTTCCCTGTCTCACCTTAGGAACACTTGCTTAACCAAGCCAGCTTTGGTTTGACCACAACCACCTGGTCCCACCCTCTAGATTGCACTCTTGCAATATCACATAAATATCACTTGCAGTTCCACATCCACTGACTCCACAATGTGAGCACTGCCCCTAAGAGTCTTGCCTCACCCACATCCAAGGCTTATGGAACTACTATCTCCTTAGGCTTTTTACCACCTTTGAGAGTTTTCTGGTGCAATATACCCTACCTTTTGGTTACTGGCCATTTTGAATGGGATACAGAGGTGGAGTGTGTCTCTGTGACTAGACCTTTTCCACAACCTGCTAGCTCCTGGCTAGCCCCAATTGCAGAATCCACTTGACTTAGCCTTGATGAAGAAGTCCACACCACTATTAGTGACTCTATGGATGAAGATATAAAAACCAAAATATTCAATAATATTTAGTGGATATGTCTGTACTTCTAAATTCAAACATTTCAAATAAAATTCATGTGCCAAATCAATTTGCCCTGAAATCCTAAAGTATCTGTGTATGTAGAATGCCTAGAGTTCTCTACTTCTGCACAAATTGTACCAGTTATTTTAAAAATGCTTCCCCTTCTGCCAAAATTTACTACCATATTTAAAATTCAATCTTTTGTTTCTCTATTTCATTTTAATCTCTATGTTAAGCTATCCAGGGAACCCTAGATTTGGACACACATTCCTTTCTCTGTATGAAGGCCACCCATAGCTTATTTTTTTTGTGTGATTATTATTTCCACCTAAATCAGATGTAATTCAACTCAATGCATATCATCACTTTTGCTTTTACCTCCAACTCTTTCCACAGCTATATTGAAGCTCTTGTTATAACTGCTTCCAAATGATTCTTCATCCAAACCCCACTCAAACATGACCAACATTTTACTTTATTTTCCAGGATGGTTTTGCAGATTTGTACAGATGTACCATGTAGAGCAGGGGTGTCAAACTCATTTTAGGTCACGGGCCGGATTGAGCAAAATGCAGCTTCATGCGGGCCGGATCAGTCGGACGCGTGCGAACGCAGCTTTCGTTGCCTCCATTTTTTCAGCCTGCTCTCATGTGTCTCAGTCTCTGCTATAACTACAAAGTGTTTCACTTTACAAATTCCGTTTCTTATGAAGAAGACTGCCGAGCAAGACTGCCGAATAAACACTAAAAACCCTGAAAACCTGGTACCTGAATAAACTCAGCATTAGCCATATCATACGCCATAGGCGCTTCGATTACTGGGGCCAGCTTTAATAGTAATTAGATATTATCTCGCGGGCCAAAGATAATTCCACCGCGGGCCTTGAGTTTGACATATATGATGTAGAGCATCCTAACTGGCTGCATCACCATCTAGTAGAGAAGGGCTACTGCACAGGATTGAAAGAAGATGCAGAAAGTTGTGAGCTCATTCGGCTCCATTGTGGGCACTAACCTCCAAAGCATTCGGGACATTTTTAAGGAGCGATGCCTCAAAAAGGCAGCATCCATCATTAAAGACCCCCATCATCCGGGACATACCATCTTCTCATTGCTACCATTAGGGAGGAGGTACAGGAGCCTGAAGACACACACTCAACAATTTAGGAACAGCTTATTCCTCTCTGCAATCAAATTTCTCAATTGACATTGAATCCATGAATGCTACCTTACTACTTTTTTTGGGCTACTTATTTAACTATTTTATACATATACTCTATATACTGAAATTCAGAGTTATTATCATGTATTGCAATGTCATGCTGCCACTTAACAACAAATTTCATGACATATGCCAGTGATTTTAAATCTAATTCTGACCACATCTATTCACATTTCTTCTCCTTTGAACTAACATTTTTCAGGAATTGTTTCATCTTGGGCCTACTGATACTGTTTAATTTCTTAGTCTTTATTAAGATAGATTAAAGCCAGCCCTCTATTATATAATTTGTTTATTCTCCCTGATACTGGTTTTCAGATTTTCTCCCTTATCGCCTTCCCTCTAGCTGCCTCTATCGCACACATAGGTGTAGTCAAGATACTGCTCGAGAAAGAAATTTATTAACTTCACAAGTATGTCATTAATCTGTGTTTACGTAAACAACCTGCAGGAGAACCAGTGATGTAAACCTGCTTACAGGCTATTCAAATGAACATGCTGCTAATGAAATGCCTAGACTGAGCTGCTGAGTGGGCCTGTTAACTAGTTGTGGATTTATTCCATTTTCAGTAATAGATTATTCACCTACAAACAAGGAGAAATTGATTATTAGTATTGCTGTGTGGGAGTGCTAACCCTGATTCATTCCTTTGTCATCATATCCCATCTACTGAATGTTATATTATTTTTCACGTTAATTGTCAGAGGCATCATTGCAAAATGGGGTTGTTTAAGGTAATACTCTGCTGCATTACAAGGGAGAGAACATCTGGAAAGGATGTCTGCAATTCACAACACCATTATGAAGAGTGGCAGGGAAGGGGCAAAACAGATTTAAAAAAATAAACTTTTCTTACAAATTTTCTGTTTTCAAGTGAATAGAGATTGCACATTCTCCTTGTGGCCACATAGGTATCTTCCAGGTACTCTAGATTCGTCCTACATCTCACTGGCTTGTAGGTTGCTAGGGTAAATGGCCACTATAAATTGCCCTTAGTATGTAGCTGAGTTGTAGAATCTGAAGGGAGATGGGGCATGGGGACAGCGAGATGGATTAGAGTGGGATTACTGTAAATGGATTTTTTGACAGTCTACACGGATTCAGTGGGCCTGTTTCCATGCTGCGTCTCTCTATGATTTTATGACTCTAATTGTAATCAGTTCAAAACGTTTCCTCCATGGGGTCTGAAAGATCAGAACTTGATGTTAAAGCAAAACTAGGAGAAAATCTTTTAAAAAATCTTTGTAAGATTTCTAATAGGAACCCCAATTTTCAAACTTTTCATCATCTGCAATGTGTGGTCTTAGATTGGATATCAATTACATATCATGGCTGTTTTAAGTCGGATAAGGTCTTGTTGTCTCCTTGAAGCTCAACTCAAAATGAGGGCAAAACAGGAGCACTTGTTTACTCGTTATCACAATCCTCTGTGTAGACCAATACAATGAGCCCCCCTTGGAAGACTCGAGGCTCTGAATGGATGTAAAAAGATAAAAAGTTCATTTGCTTGAGAACTAAGAGTCAGAGAAGGCAGGGAACAGTTCTCCAATTGGTTTATAGTTTTTTTATTGGTGTAATCATGAATAATCATGAGTGTGACGTTGTGCTGTAATCTCTAAAATGTATTCTGGAGTTAGGTTATACGGCAAAATATTAACTTCAACTAACTTCAGCAATCAATCTTTAGAAGTGAATGTGGACCATAGATTAAATTTAAAATGCAGCCCTGGACAATAGTTGCCTGGAGCTGTGGATGCCAGTTAATTGAAAGCCAGACAATGCTGATTAACATTCATTTTGGGTGTCTGGAGTATGGGTGCAAAGGAGTTGTGAAAATTATATGTAATTCAAAGGAAGCACTGTAGATACATTGTACCTATAGAATTGTCCTTTAGTCTTTAGCATTTAAAATGTCATCTAATATTGGATTGATTGTGCCTCTTCATCCAGAGGTATCTCAATATGATATCTACTGCACATTTTTTGTTGAATAAAGCACTTCTATATCCGCTAACTTTAGTGCCTCTCCAGAAATTTTGTTCCTATTACAACAATCTCCACCCAGAGTCACACTGGCTTTAATGAGGCAATCCTGAGAAGGTTTTTTTTAATAACCACCCAGGTCAGAGTACAGTTGTCAATGAAATTAATATCCAAATGGAGACAAAGGAGACTGAAGATGCTGGAACGTGGAGCAGAAAATTAGCACGAGGATCTGGACAGATGATGAAGGGTCTCAACCTGAAAGGTCAGCTGCACATTTCCCTCCACAGATGCTGCCTGACCCATTGAGTTCATTAAGCAGTTTGGTTTTTTTTGCTCCAAAATCTCAAATAATGTTTGCATTTCAATTGAACAACTTTCTCAAACTGTTGTCCACAATGTAGCATCTACCCTGGTCCTAATAATACCTGAATTGTATTCTGAACATGGCTTTTGACTTCATACTTTTAATGAGTGAACATGAATAATACCCAGACTGATCCTTGAAGAAAGCAGTGGAGAGAGCTCAGCAGGGTTAAATCAACTGTAACGTTACATTTGTATTCAGGAGAAAGATTGATGGTAACTGAAAATTTCCTCACACATTGCAACAGACTTCAGTGAAGACCCTCCTCAGGAGCTCCCACTACCACAGGGTAGGATTAAAGTAAGAATTCTGCAGGCTGAATAAGATGAGAGAACAGGCAGGATTTGGTCATTCAGTATGTATACATTGTTTATATTTCCCATGTCGATGTGCATTTTACATAAACTCTCATTAACATCCATCTTACATTTCTGGCCTATCAATTTAAAACCTTGGGGTCGATCAACATTCATGTCCGTCAACATTCACTAGCAAGCCTAAATGATTTAATGTAATCAGTAAAAATTGGATTTAATGATAGTCAGCACCAAGAAAGAAAAAAAAGAAAAACTTTTAAGCATTATCTGAGAAAGCCTAAAATATAATTTTTAAAAATGCCTAATTTTTTATTCCCTAATTCTTTATTTCAATACATAAGGAGAGAAGTCCAACATAATTATATTGCTGCCATACTGAAATAACAAAATGAAAAGCAGACTTAAAATTAAAAATTCAAGGGTGAAAGGCATTGATTAACAATATCAACTAAATAAAGAAAAGAAAGCTAGAGGTCATAGATTTAGGGTGAAAGGTGAGAGAGTTAAAGTGGCTCTGAGGGGAAACTTCTTCAGTTTGGATAGGTATATGCATCAGAGTGGTATGGAGGGCTATGGTCCTGCTGTAGGTAGATGGAACCAGAACGGCACTGACAAGTTGGGCTGAACGGCCAGTTCCTATGTTGTAGGAATCTATGACTGTATAATTTTATGACTAAATGTATTTAATTGCATCTTGAAGCTACATATAAAGCATTTTGTGTGTTTTTGTACGAGGTATTGATTATTTTCCTCTATTCATAAGATGTGGGCATCACTGACAAGGCCAATATTTATCTTCTATCCTGACTATGTGGTGATGGACCACTCCTAAACTATTGCACTCCTTGTGACAAGTACTCCTTTTGGAAACTGAAAATATATTTTTGCTCTGATGTTAGAGATGCAAGATCCAATGAAGGGTCTCAGCCCAAAAAGTCAACGGTTTATTCCCCTCTATAAATGCTACCTGAACTGCTGAGCTCCTCTGACATTTTGTGTATGCTGCGTTGGATTTCTAGCAACTACCGAATCTCTCATGTTTGTGTAAGGTTCACTCCATTCAGTCATGGTTCACCAACAGTTTGAGTGTCAGCTGCTGTGAAATTATGTCATGTTAAGGTCCGGGTGCTGGACGCTGAAAGAGTTTTCCTTTATTTTTTTTTGCCCATCAATGGAAATAAATGCAGTGTGAGTCTGGGTGTGGATCACAGAGCAAGAGGCGTCGTTGGGGTTAAGATCTCACCTATTGAGTTGGGTCATCAGGGATTCAGAATCACACTGAGTTTGGCTTGGTTGTAGACCTAATGGCTGGTACCACAGCTTGCATAACATAACATAACATAACATAACACACACCTTGACATGAGTGTCCTTGACCTTGTCCCTGAAAATCCTTATCCGTGAAGGTTCGGAGATGACTGGAAGGATGTTTTTTTTCCTCTCTCTTTTTAAAATTTTATCCTCAATTGGACTGCCCAATCTTTCTTTTTCCTTTCTCTTTTCTTTCGTCTTAGTTAGTGGGTTTATTTTTCCTTTATCAATAATATTTCCAGTCTTTTTTTTCATGATTGCTATGAGGAGTTGCAGTTTTTTTTTGACCATTGTATATATAACAGCGTAAATTTTTACCTATCTGATTTTGACATTATATATTTTCTGTTTTTATTATTGCTGTTTATATGTCTTTTATATTATCTGTTTGCTAAACTCCTCCTCTGATTTGTATATTCTTTATTTGAAAATCAATAAAAAGATTGAAAAATGAAATGACCTTGTCCCATAGCAATTAATCAGAGCAGTTTGAATCACTCATGATTTGAACTGCATTTTCATCAGTGAGGGACATCGTTATAACTTTTATACAGAGTGGTTGAAGACCTCAGAAGGTACCAATGCACTTTATAGCAATTGTTATGTAGGTCACCAATATAAAATAGAGGAAGAAACGTGCATTGCAAAAGCCCACAGATAGCAATAATCTCAATGACTAGATCATATAATTTTAGTAATATTGCCTGAAGGTTAAATATAAAACATGATAAAAAGAATCTTTTGAATGCTTCTGTAGTCAAGGCTTGGTTTAAACACCTTTTGTGATGTACAATAGTATATCACCCACAAAGAGATGCAGATTAGATTGTCAGCACAGTTACCCCAGCATTAACACATAGTTAACAATATCCCTAACAATGTTTCAAACAGTTCTAAGCAAAAATTATAAGAAGAATTGCTCAAGTTCCAATACTGCATTAGTGGTCCTTGTATACAGTGTCACGCTGTCTCAGCACAGCAAGAGGTAGGTGTTGGGTCTTCTCCATTGCTAACAGCACCTTTCCAGTTCTGACCTGAGGAACTGGCCCTGAACGATCATGCCACAACACAGCAAGCACTGTTTCAGCTATTGCAGAGTATTACTAAGGAATTGAGCACATGGGTAAGTGGCAACCTCCTCCGAGAACAGGGGCTCCCAACCTGTTTTATGCCACAGTCCAATACCATTAAGCAAGGGATCCGTGGACTCTAGGTTGGGAACCCCTGTCCTGGAAGGAGAAAAACACTATGATATGGATACAAATATTCTTCAGGGTCTCTAGCTTCCTCTATCCTCCCGACATGCTTTTCCATCACAACCCAGACCCCAAGCCCAAACACTGCAGCTTGTATTGATAATCAGCAGCATTTACCTATAAGTGTGAGGGGCACACCACTGGAGGAACTCAGATTCAGGCACCATGAAGGGTCTCAGTCCAAAACATTGACCATTCTTCTGCCTCCACAGATCTGCTGAGTTCCTCCAGCAGTTTATATTTTTTGCTCTAGACTTCAGATCTGCATCTGCTGTCTCTTGTGTCTACTCTGAAACAGTGTTGTATGTTGGCCTCTTCAGAAACTGGTTGCAAAGACTGCATCTGCTGGGGTGCAGATGAGAACATGTGAGATCAAAGAAGAACATCATGCTGAAAGTAACAATATTTCAGTGCGTTGCACACTGCTAGTCTGTGAAATTCTGTGAAATTAAAATTCACGTGCTTTATACAATTTCCAAATACAATGTTAAATTGACTCACATCACTGTTTTAATGTCTATAAAAAAGCAAGGAGCAATATCATTGATTTATAGTTTTTTTTATATTACATAGAATCTAAGAAGCATCCACAGATTTTCAGGAACAAGTTTGTAGATTTCCGTTAGATCTCATTCTATAAATTCTGCAAATCAACAGCCTTACCCATGATATTTTCAAGGCAAAGAAAACTGAGAATACAGAGAAGTGCAAGGCTGTAACAAGTTATATTTTAGCAGATTCTTTTTAACCTTCACAATGATAAGCAAAATTGTACAAAAATATACTTCCTGTCATGGCAAATTTAATGAGCACTAGAGTATTGTATATTAGGACAGCTGTAATTACAAATGAATGTTAGTGTTTATTGCCAGGAGAATTGATTACAAAACTAGTGCGTTTATGCTTCAGTTTTAGAAGGTTTTAGTGAGACCACATCTGCTGTATTGTGTACAATATTGGTTTCCTCATTCAAGGATGAATGCTGATGGACTGGAAGCAGTGTAGAGGTGTGCATGATGAGTACTTGGGATAGGCAGCTGGTCCTAACAAAAGTTTAGACAGTCTAGCCTTATATCCACTAAGCTAACAGAGTGAAAGGGGACAATTGAAATATACGTGATTGTGAGGGGTCTTCACAGGGGCAATATGGATGTGCCTGTTTAAGGTAGAGACAAGGACAATTTTGTTTTGCTGGCGAAGTGCACATCTTTAGAAATCTTATCCTCAGAAAGCAATGGAATATACCCAAGGCAGGTGCATGTATATACTTGATTAGCAAGAGGAGGGAAGGCAAGAGTGTGGCCTTGAGGTTATAGTTAAATCAGGTATGGTCTTTTTGAAGAATAGGCTTAATAGTGTGTGTGTGTGTGTGCACGCGCACATGTAGGTGAAAGAGTGTGTAGGGGGAGAGAGAGAGAGAGAGTGTGTGTGTGCGTGTGTATATAGGTGAGAGTATGTGTGTGTGTAGGTGTGTGAGTGTGTATGTAGGTGAGAGTGCTTGTGTGTCGGTGTAAGAGTGCCAGAGGATGTACTTAGGTGGGTACAATTACATGATTTAAAACTCTTTGACCGGTAGATGGGTAAGAGTATTTTTAGAAGGAACTGGAGAGGGACTAATATCCCAGTGGGAAGGTTTGCTAGTGTTGCATGATGGATTTAAACTAGAGTTACAGAGGGATGGGAAACAGAGTTCCAAAAAGTTAGTGAAGAGGTTATGGAGACAGATTTTGTTAAAACCTCAGGCAAAGTCATGAACCAAAAGGTTGAGCATGGTGCAACCAAGGTCCTAAGCTGGGTATATTTCAATGGAAGAAATATCGTTGGAAAGGCAGATGAGTTCAGAGCATGGATCAACACCTGGAATTATGATATTATAGCCATTAGTAGGCCAGCTGTAGGAGGGGCAAGACTGGCAGCTGATTATTCCAGTGCTCTGTTGTTTTAGACGAGACAAAGCAGGAGGAATTAAAGGAAGAGGATGGTGTTACTAGTTAGGGAAATTGCCATGGCAATACTCAGTCAGGACAAACTGGGAAATTCATCTAATGAGGCATAATGGGTGGAGCTAAGAAATAAGAAAGAGATGACCATGTTAACAGGGCTATATTACAGACCTCCCAACAGTCCAAGGAGTTCAGAGGAACAAATGTGCAGAGAGATTGCAGACTGTTGCAAGAAACATAAGGCTGTTATAGTAGGTGATTTTAACTTTCCACATTGCCTGGGACTACAATTCTGTAAAGGGACAAGATGGGATAGAGTTCCTCAAATGTGTTCAGGAAAGTTTCTTTAACCAGTACACAGAAGTCCCAATGAGAGAATGCGTGTTACCTGATCTGCTATTAAGGAATGAGACAGGGCAGGTGACAGAAGTTTGTGTAGGGGAATACTTTGCATCTAGATAGGTCTGGTCCATGGGTTGAGATTCTAAATGTGAGAAAGGCTAATATTGATAATATCAGAAATGATCTGGCAAGTGCAACATGTTTTCTAGCAAAAGTGTACTTGAAAACTGGGAGGCCACAGGATCGTCAGCCATCCTTTGTATTGAAACAAAGATAACAAATGTCTGAATAAAACACAAAGATAACAAGTGTAGGGATACATGGCTTTTAAGAGATATTGAGACCTTGGTTAAGAAAAAAAGGAGATGCATAGCACATGTAGGTAGGTAGAAACAAATGAAGTACTTATGGAGTATAAAAAATGCAAGAGAAAATTTAAGAAAGAAATCATGAGGGCTACAAGGAAGCATGAGGTTTCCCATGAGGTTTCTACTGTCTCCTTCCCAGTAGACAAGGAATTCTACTGATACATCAAGAGCAAAAGGGGTAAAATTGGTCCTCTGGAAGATCAGAATTGTAATCCATGTGTGGAGCCAATAGAGATGGGGGAGATCTTAAATAAATTTGTTGCATCTATATTTACTCAGGAGATATACACAGAGTCTATAGAAGTAAGGGAAAGTAGTATCAATTTCATGTATACTCTACAGATTACAGAGGTGGTATTTGCTGATCTGAGGCAAATCAGGGTAGATAAATCTCCAGGGCATAACAAAATGTTCTCTTGAACTTTGCAGGAAGCAAGTTCTCAGGTCCCCAGCAGAGAGATTTAAGTCATCCTTAGTGATAGGTGAGGTACCAGACGATTGGAGGTTGGCCAATGTTGTTCCTTTGTTCAAGAAAGGCCCTAAAAATAAACCAGGAAATTATAGGCTGGTGAGCTTGTCATCAGTTGTGGTAAAGTTAATGAAAGGTATTCTAAATGACTGAATATATAAGTATTTGGATAGAGGTGGACTGATTAAGGATAGTCAACATGGTTTTATATGTGATAGGTCATGTCTAACCAATCTTATAGAGTTTTTTGAGGAAATTACTGGATAAGTGGATAAAGGCAAGGCAGTGGATGGTGTCTATGTAGATTTTAGCAAGGCATTTGACAAAGTCTTACATGGGAGGTTGGTCAGGAAGGTTCAGTTGCTCAGCATTCAAGATGAGGTAGTAAATAGGATAAACATTGGCTTTGTGGGAGAAGCAAGAGAGTGGTATTAGATGGTTGCCTCTCTGACTGGAGGCCTGTGACTAGTGGAGTGCCACAGAGATCGGTGCTGGGTCCATTTTTATTTGTCATCTATATAAACAATCTGCATGATAGTGGAGTTAAATGGATCAGCAAATTTGCGGATGACACTAAGGTTTGGGATGTAGTGGACAACAATGGCTTGCAGAGGAATTTGGACCAGCTGGAAAAATGGCAGAAGGAATTTAATGCTCTAAATTCAAGGTCTTACACTTCCGTAGAATCAACAAGGTTCAGTAAATGGTAGGGCACTGAGGTGTGCAGTGGAGTAAAGGGATCTAGGAATACAGGTCTGTAATTCATTGATAGCAGTGTCACAGGTAGATAGGATCATAAAGAAAGCTTTTGGCACATTGACCTTCATAAATTAAATTTAATTAATTAAAGTACAGGAGGTGGGATGGTATGTTAAAGTTGTATAAGACATTGGTGAAAGCTAATTTGGAAATATTGTGTGCAGTTTTGGACACCGACCTACAGGAAAGATGTAAATAAGATTGAAAGAGTACAGAGAAATTTCACAAGGATGTTGCCAGGTCTGGAGGACATAAATTAAAAGGAAAGATTGAATAGGTTAGGACTTTATTCCTTAAAATGTAGAGGATTAAAAGGAGATTTGATAGAGGTATACAAAATTATGAGGGGTACAGAAAGGGTAAGTGAAAGCAGGCTTTTTCCACTGAGGTTGTGTGCAACTACAACCAGAGGTCAGGGGTTAAGGGGGAAAAGTGAAAATGAGGGGAAACTTCTTCCCTGAGAGGGTCTAACAGTGTGGAACGAGCTGCCAGCATAAGGTGTGCATGCAAGCTTGATTTCAATGTTTAAGGAAAGTCTTCATAGGAACATGGATGGTAGGTGTATAGGGGGCTGTGGTCCCATTGCAGGTCAATGGTAGTAGGTAATTTTAATGGTCAGCATGGACTAGATGGGCTGAAGGGCCAGTTTCTGCACTTTTCTATGCTCTATAACAAATATTTTAGACTCCCTGCAGGTCAAGCAGCAGCCATGATGAGAGAAACAGAGTTAGTAATTTTGGATGGATGATCCTACATCACAACTGGAAAAGAAAATCTACAGAGCAGTTGCGGGTTGGGACAGAGAGGATATTGTTGGAGAGGTAGTCTCTATGGGAGGCTACATTAATACCAAAGGACAGAAGAAAATTATTGAAGCTAAAAAATACAACCACATCTATATGGGGAAAATAAAATAAGCTGGATAAGTGGAAATTTGAGTATTAAGTGTTCAATATTGATAAGTTTGTTCCAATTGCTTTGGACACACACTTAGGAAAGCATCATGGGGAGAGTGATGTGTGAAAAGTTGATTGTCCTGGAGTATGGTATCAAAGTTGACAGGCTGGAACTGGCTATCAAAGATAACACTGGAGTGCCGAGAGAGGAGAAGCATGAAGACACTGTGTGCACCAGTTGTTCTTTACAAGCAGCTTAAGGAGATTTGGAAACTTTCAAATTCTGGAAGCCAAGATTTATCCAAAGGAGAATGATATATCTCAGTTCTGCAAACCATGGCCAATTCCTTTCTGTATCAGGGACAAAGCTGGAGAAGAATTCAGATGATTGCATGAAGCAAGTGACGTTGAGCTTTCTGATTAGACTGCTGTAATCATTCCTGTAGTGAGGACAGATAGTACCAAGAGGTGATGTGGAGACTTCAAGATAGCTCACAACAAAAGTGGGCAAATATCCCAAACCTCTGGTGGATGATTTTTTTGCTCAATTACAAAGGCATTTCTTCACAACCCTTGCCATGTCAGCAGATTGAAGAAGCTTTCTGCTGTCAAAATCAAGTTAATATTCATTCTGACATCTTTAATTCTGTAACTTGCCTTATGCTCTATTGCTGGGCCCATTCAGTTTACTGCAAGTGTTAATTGACATTTCTTTTGCGACTCTCAGGAAAGGTAAATTAATTGCAAATGAGGCAGGGAGAAGTATAGCTTCTTTACGAGGCAGAGGTGGCGACATTGGAGTTGATTCAATTCTAAGTTAACTGTCAAGCCTTATTAAAGGAATATTTTTTTCTTACTTGGCAGCAATACCTAGATGGATAAATACTATCTTAAATCCAGTTTGCCAGCACGGTGGATTGCCTAGGAATGAGCAACTAATTAGCCATATTTCAAAGATCACGATGCAGAAGTGTCTAATATGAGAGGGCATAATGAGAGGGGATGATTGGGGGAAGGTATGCGGGGGTGTCAGAGGAAGGTGACTTACACAGAGGGTGGTAAGTATGCGGAAAATGCTGCCGGGGTGGTGATACAGGCAGATACATGAGAGGCTTTTAAGAGACTCTTAGAAAGGTACATTGATGTAAGAAAATGGAGGGCTATGTAAGATGGGAATATTAGATTGATCTTGGAGTATGTTAAAAGGCTAGAAGGGCCTGTACTGTGCTGTACTGTTCTATACTTCGTGTTGCATTTCACACTAATATAGACAGAAGGTGTTCAGTTTGCTTCAAGATAACATCTAAGAATATTTAAAGAGCAAACACGAGGAAATCTGCAGATGCTGGAAATTCAAACAACGCACACAAAATGCTGCCTGGCCTGCTGTGTTCCACCAGCATTTTGTGCATGTTATCTAAAAACATTGCAGTTTTCACTGGGAAATGTTCATTTGCCCACTTAAGGAAATTATCTTATCTCAGGCCAAATTATGGTAGTGTTAGTCTTCTACTACTAAAGTTCAAGAGATTCCATAACAACGTATGGGGTGTCCTAATTCAGTTATGAGGCTGTTTAACAACCCCTTGAGTCTAATTCCATTTACTTGAATGGTGAAAGGATAAAAGAAATAGGTCTAAATCCAGGAGCAGGCAGCACCTTTCCACGCAAACGGGATGTAATCTGCAAGACTCAGTTATTTTCAGGCTTCTGCTGTTATGTCCCATAGGGGTAGATACTGGCAAAAAGATCCCTTCAATATACCATCATTGGTCTTACGATACAAAGCTCTTGATTAGCTGTCTTAAGCTTAGCTTTCTTTGGAATCTTTTAATGTAAAAGGGAAAGTAAGTGAAGTTGTAAAGTTTTATTTTTATCCTACTTATATAAGATCAGTAGAATTATATGGAGTATCCAGAGTTTAGATTAGGAGAAGTCAAGACTTGATTTTAAAGAGTTCCTTTCAAGGTATCCATACATCTCACAATCACTGTATCACAGTTTAAGTGCAGCCATTGTTGCAGTGTGGGTAATTAGTTAACTAATTTGCACATAGTAAATTTTGCCAATAGTATGTTATCACAACTGAAACTTACTTTAACTTCAGGTTTTCACAGACGTGGTGGTAGATTGTGACCTGAAATATTAATCCCGTTTCCCTTTCCGCAGATGCTGCCTGACTTGTATCATCAGCATTTTCTGCTTTAGCCTCAATACAACTGTTTTCATTTGAAAAATTTCATTGTGGGTTGTGCTTTAATGAAGGTGCAGAGCATTCCTTCAGTGACCATTCAAATGAAATGGGGTTTGCATCATTTGTAGTCTGTGAATTCGAGGACACAGTGAGTGAGTGAGAGGGAGAGAAATGCCAAACAGTGAAAATGCAGGATAAAATAGGATTAGTGTAGAACTAAATGGGCACTTGATGATTGGAAAGATCCTGTTGGTCTGAAGTGCATGCTTCTGCAATGCATCACTATGACTCTTCATTTCTAATTAATACAAAGTCTGTTCCTAGTACTCAATCACTTTCATGCTGAAAACTGATCATTATGGGGCAAATACATTATAAGGGGAGGCTTTGAATGTGTGTTGCAAGAGAAAATGGGATGTTTTATGATAATTTAGGATAGCTGAACAATACAGCAATACAGAGTTCAAAGTTCAATGCAAAGTTCAGCCTCCAAACTCCCCTCAACATAATTCCTAGTTGGATTTGGTCTCCACCTCAGCAGGTATTAGTTATATGAGATCCATAATCATAACAGGTTTAGGAAATATTCTGCATCTCCACAGTCTGTAACTATGCCGGTCACTCACAGTGATGAGCACAGAAGTGAACTGAGCATTATAACCTGCCTGACAGTGGTCATTTACCTTAGAACAAACTAAGACATACACTAATTGAAGAGGAAGGTGATGACCTAGCCTGAAGAGCCACTCCATGCAAAAAGTTCTCAAAGCAAAGGTAAACTGAAAAATAGAAAATAAAGTTAGAAAGTCATTCTGCCAGTAAAAAACAACTAAAAAGGAGGTTCAAGGCACAAGGACAAATCGCAATTGCACCAAAAAATTATCAAAGATGAATATTAATAAACTGGCTCTTAACATATCTTGGAAACCATCAATCAGTTTTCAATCGGTCTTTTCAAGCCCTCCTTTGCAACCAATTCTCTGAATAATTAAACATAAACTAAGCCAGTTTAGTTTATGCAACATAAACTAAAAATCTGTTATTAGCCACAGGGTAGAGATTTGCACTGAATTGTTAGAGCCTTCATATGATTCCCCTGGGAATGCATGCATGTTGTACGATCACATTGTAATGTGCCTAGAAATAAAGTAATTGTAGAATACTTTCTTTTTTAAACCAGGAGCAGGGTAATGGAACAAAGGCTGTTAGTAGGTCATTGTAATTTTGTTCCTTGATAGACTTACTCACCAGAGATCTAGTTACTTGTAGAATCCAGTGGTCATCTCTAAGGAACTGATGGCTTCTGACAGTTAACTCAAGAAAAATCCATGCAGATATGTAAGACTATGAAACTAATCAAAGTCGGTCGTGAAACGTTGGATTGCCTAGAGCAAGGCAGTTCAAGATAAAACACAGAACAGAGAAACATGCCTCAGATGTTGCAAATGTTGTGGATGCCCCAACATGGGAGTCTGTAATGGAAATGTCTTGTATATGGCTGAGGGTACGAGCAATGGGATTCAGAAAATCACTTCTATATGAAGTGCATAAAGAAGGAATGATAGAGAGAATGAAAGGGACAGTGGTAGAGTGAGTAGGGGTAGTGTTAGGATCAGATTCAGAGCTCCAGCTGAACACAATTCAGTGGGTGCTAAACAAGATCAACTCTGTGAAAGGAGCATGCTTAGATGCCGCTGTGCCAAGATCTTGGTAGGGAAGACCAGTACTGTTTCATCTACTCAGGAGGACAGTGTAATTTCCTTCCAGAAGAAGCTCTCAGTCAGGAGGCAATGATCTCAATGTTCAAGTATGACAACAAGGATACACTGAAGCTGTTTACAACATGATTTCTGAAAATGGTGTGCCCAAAGAATCAATTTGAAGATTTCATTATGGTAAAATAGGCAGATAACACACCCAGCCATACCTGAAAACACTACAGTATAGCAGATGAAACTATGACAGAGTCTCTTTGCAAATATTTTGCGTGTCCTGCTGCATATCACTAGCATTTTCAGGTTTGATTCCACATTTCCAGCATCTGCAGTTTGTTTTTATCCCTCAGTGATATTGAATCTTCTCTTGTTGAATACACATTGACCAAAGCGAAGTGAATTGGAGGTTCAAGGCTAAGGATGGGCCAGTTGGCATGCAAATGGATGTGGTGTGCAGCGAGACTGAGGAAGGAAGCAGATGATAGGGCAAAATTGCAGTCAGTGGGACAAGGTGAAGTTTAACATGGAGGAAAAAAAATCAAAAAGCAAGATGAATACAGGGCTGAAGATGTTATATTTGAATGCATGTAGTATATAGAATAAGGCGATGATCTTGTAGGTCAGTTGAAGATTGGCAGGTATCAATGAGACCTGGCTGAAAGAAGATCATGGTTGGGAACGTAACATCAAAGGGCACACCTTGTATTGAAAGGACAGGCAGGTATGCAGAACGGGTGGGGTGGCTGTTGGTTTTAAATAAAAGTAAATCAAATCCTTAGAAAGAGGTGACGTAGGATCAGAAGATGTAAAATTCTTGTGGGTAGATTTAAGAAACTGCAAGAGTAAAGGGACCTTGATGGGATTTAAATTCAGGCCTCCGAAGAGTAGCCAGGATGTTGGATATAAACTTCAATGGGAAATAGATATGTATGTAATAAGGGCAATTTTACAATAGTCATGGGGGGATGTCATTATACAGGTAGATTGGGAAAATAATGTTGATGCTGGATCTCAAGAGAGTAAATTTGTAGAACAGCGACAAAATACCTTTTTAGAGCAACTTGTGATTGAGCCCACTAAGGGAAAGTCTAATCTGGATTGGGTGTTGTGTAACGAACCAGATTTGATTAGCGAGCTTAAGGTAAAGAAACACTTGGTAGACAGTGATCATAATATGATAGAATTCACCCTGCTGTTTGAGAGGGAGACGATAAAGTCAGATGTATCGATGTTATAGTGGAGTAAATGGAATTACGTAGGCATGAGAGAGGAGCTGCGCAAATTTGACTGAAAGGGAACACTAGCAGGGATGACAGCAAGGCAGCAACGGCTGGAGTTTCTGGCGGCAATTCGTAAGGAGCAGGATAGAGACATCAAAAATTGAAAAATTATTCAAAAACCAGGATGATGCAATCGTGGCTGACAAGAAAAGGCAAAGACAGCATAAAAGCAAAAGGGCATATAATATAGCAAACAGAGGGTCAGAAAGCTTATAAAAACCAACAGAAGGCAATGAAAAAAACCATAAGGAGAGAAAAGATGAAACATGAAGGTAAGCTAGCCAGTAATATCAAAGGGGACACCAGAAGATTTTTCAGATACCATAAAAGAGACAAGAGTGGATATTAAACTGATTCTGGAGAGGTAGTAATTGGGAAAAAAGAAATGGTGGATGAACTTAATAAGTATTTTGTGTTCATCTTCCCTGTGGAAGACACTAGCAGAGTGCCAGAAATTAGAGAGTGTCAGGGGACAGATGTGAGTGTAATTGCTATTACTAAGGAGAAGGTGCTCGGGAAGTTGAAAGATCTGAAGGTAGACAAGTCACCAGTACCAGATGGACTACACCCCAGGGTTCTGAAAGATGTAGCTGAAGAGATTGTGGAGACATTTGTAATGATTTCTCAAGAACCACTGGGTTCTGGAATGGCTCCAGAGGACAGGAAAATTGCAAATGTCACTTCACTCTTTAAGAAAGGAGGGAGGCAGAAGAAAGGAAATTATAGACCAGTTAGCCTGACTTCAGTGATTGGGAAGATGTTGGAGTGAATTATTAAGGATTGTATTTCAGGGTACTTGGAGGCACAGGACAAAGTCAGCAGGATTTCCTTAAATTGAAATCTTGTTTTATGTCAACAATTGCGATAACTGAAATGATGGCTTTGTGGCCAAGTTTTCAGATGATACAAGGATAGGTGGAGGGGTAGGTAGTTTTGAGGAAGCAGGGAGTCTGCAGAAAGACTTGGATAGATGTGGAGAACCAGCAAAGAAAAGGCAGATACAATATAGTTTTCTGAAGTGTACAGTCATGCATTTTGGTAGAGGGAATAAAGGTGTAGACTATTTTCTAAGTGGGGAGATAATACAAAATTTAGAGATACAAAGTGATTTTGGGCTCCTTGTGTAGGATCCCTTAAGATTAACTAACAGGTTGAGTTGGTGGTGAGGAAGGCAAATGCAACGTTAGCATTAACTTTGAGAGAACGAGAACATAAAAGCAGAGTTGTAATACTGAAGCTTTGTAAGGCATTGGGCAGACTGCATTTGGAGTATGGTGAGCAGGTTTGGACCTCTTATCCATGAAAAGATGTGCTGGCATTGGAGAGGGTCCAGAGGAGGATCTGAAAAATTAATCTGGGAATGAAAGCGTTAACATATGCAGAGTGTTTGATGGCTCTGGTGCTGTACTCACTAGAGTTTAGAAGAATGAGGGGGGATCTCAATGAAACATCAAATATTCAGTGGCCTAGATAAAATGAATGTAGGGAGGATGCTTCCTATGGTGGGGTGTCTAGAACCAAAGGGCACAACCTCAGAATAGAAAGATGTCCATTTAGAACAAAGATGAGAAGGAATTTCATGAGCCAGAGTGTGGTGAATCTGTGGAATTCATTGCCACAGATGGCTATGCAGGACAAGACATTGAGTATATTTAAAGCAGAGGTTGATAGGTTCTTGGTTAATCAGGGCATCAAAGGTTATGGGGAGAAGGCAGGAGACTGGGACTGAGAGCAATAATAAGTTCGCCATGATGGAATAGTGGAACAGACTCAATGGGCTGAGTGGCCTAATTCTGCTCCTATATCTTATGGTGACATGTTCTTATGAACATTATATCCCAGGTACAGAAACAAAGTGTTTAAGTAATTGGACCAATGACATGAGCTTGAGACCATTACTTCATTGACATGTCTCCTAAAATAGCAATTGGGGGAATTAAGATATTAATTAATTTGGATTTAAGAAAATATCTAGTATCAATAATAGTAAGCACATTCTTCCAGTTTTTCCCCTCAAAACCTGCCTGGTTCACAAATGCCATTCAAGGAGGAAATTTTGCCATTCTTGCCTGATCTGGCCCAGGTGCGACTCCAAATTGCTTGACTCTAAGCTAACTCCTTCGTGGAGATATAAATATGGATGGACAATAAATGTTGCCATTGCCTGTGACATCTAGATCTTGTGGACAAACTATTTAAACATTGTGAGCAGGATGGCTGAAACATTCATCTCTTGTATGAATCATTTGTGTTAACTTCTGCCCAAGACATACTGAGCCCAGTCACTGTTGGATTAGTTGCAAAGGCAACCTGAATTGTAGCACTATTGAAGCTGTGGAAGTTCTACAATGGTAACAACCCCAAAGAGGACCTTCAGCCCATTGTGTCCATACTGGTACTCTATTCACTATTTCCATTCCCTATATCTTTCTCTATAGCCTTGCAATTTATTTCTCCACCAAGTATTTAGCCGTTTCCCTCTTAAAGTTCACAATAGAACCTTCTTCTATCAACTCTGAAGACAATTAATTCCACATTTCAACCACACATTACATATTCTTTCTTCATAACACTTAGTTTCTTCATCTTTACTTTAAACCGTGATCTATAGCTTGAAACACCCCCTTCTCATGTGGAGAACAGGCACTGATATCCACACCATGCAGAACTTCATCAGTTCATCAAAGCTCCCCAACAGTTCTGACATCACTCCTCTACGTAGTACTGTTACCTTTGATCGCAAGCTAAGGACTTGACTAAGGCTAACACCACTACATCATGCCACCATTATTCTGGATGGTAAATGATGTTACTCTTCAGATTTCATCACGAGCTACCTCACAGCCAAACTTGAGGCCATCCTGAGCTTCTGATCGCAAGGCATTTCAACTTCCCTCCTAATTCCCACACTGGCTTGTCTATCCTCCACCTAGTCCACTGCCAGGCTGTGGCCAAAAGCAAATGTAAGGAGAAGCACCACATTTTCCACCTGGATAATCCACAATTCCAGGGAACCTCCATCCATTTTTTTCCCTTTCTCTCTCATCCTGATCCACTCAGGGGTATGAAACCCCCTTTCTTTCCTCTCCCCCACCTAGTTCCATCTATCATCCACATGCTCAGCCCCAATTGGTCCCCAATCCCTTCCCCAGTTGGACCCCAATCCCTTTCCCACTGTTCCCATCTGCCTAGAGTCCCTCTGGGTCTACTCAACAACTTTAAAAAAAAATCAGATTTCATCATAATCGCCATTTTGTCTCAATAATTTACCTCCCATACTTGGCCGTTACCTCCATGCTTCCCTTCTGTTCATCAGTCGTCTACACATGGATCCACCTATTGCTTGCCAGGTCCCACATCACCATACCCCCTCACCTCTTCATACTGACCATCTCCTCTCTACACTCCCAGCCCTGAGGGAGGGTCTCAAACTGAAGCATTAACTGAACCTTTACACCCCACACCTGCTGCCTGACTTCCTCCAGCAGTCTATTTTTACTTCTGCTCGCAGCATCTGCAAGGCCTTATATCCCAACCCAATCTTTTCAATTTAAAGCCCTTCTAAATTAAAAACTATGGACAGGGAAGATATTCAAAATACCCAACAGATCACGTAGCATCTGTGGAGACAGAAACACAGCAGATGTCTTTGGGTGACAGCACTTCGGATAAAACTGCAAGACTTTAAGATTTCTACCCATGGGAAGTGAGAACTCGGGTGAGATAAGCAAGCTTTTATTTGGTTCCAACTTGAAATGTGGCTGAAACTCATCTCCATTTCACTGTTAGTTTCCCATCCTGGGGAACACAGGCATTAAATTTAAAGATGAGTCAAATACCATCTAGAAATATCTTACTAATCCTGCGGACAGTAATTGTTTCAATAAGTACCCACTCGGAACCCCTAATGAGACTGCCAACTGCAGAGGTTTTTTATGTATTTAGTGATGCCTCGCAGAGTGGCCCTTTCTGATCCTTCAAGCCACAACCCCCAATTAACCCTAATCTAATCACAGGACAATTTACAATGACCAGCCTACAACCAGTTACAATCTATCCTGGACACCTTTGGACTGTGGGAGGAAATGGGAACAAGGAGGACGTGCAGAATGGTGCCAGAATTGAACTCTGAACTCCGGAACCACCTGAGTTGCAATAGCATTCCGCTAACCGCTATACTATCAGGAGCCCGAAGATATATCTGTCATGGTGTGCACTCTCAGGACTGGACCCCAGTGCAGAGGAACAGCAGGCTTTCTCTGTCATGAAGGTCACTGGCGTCCCCTCAACCCAGAAGCGGCAGGCAGTAGGTTCTTACTCGATCCCTGGAGCAGAGGGGTCTCTCTTCAGTTTCCTCATGAAGACACGGAAACAAGAGATTAGACATAGGAATACCAACAGAGCCTCAGAGGAACAACTGAGCGATACCGCAAGACAAATAATTCTGTCCAACACAGTGACTCCGCAAAGGCACTGAATGAAAGTCTTCTTTAAACAATCATACAAAGCGAAAGACATGTGCCAGTCACAATTAACTTTACCCTATTAAACCAAAAGGTTTAACAGCTCCAATTAAGATAACAGTTAGCAAATACAGGTGCTTTAGAAACAATTAAGATCAAAGTTCTACGGCAAGCAGCAGGGCCCCACAGTATCACTTGAAAGCCGCAAAAAGAGCCTCCATTGAACTCAGAGGTAGCCCTGCTGGGGTCGGTTTATGCCACAACTTGATGCCGTCAGGCAATTCTGCAGATCCTGAAAATCCGGAGCAACGCACACAAAATGCCGGAAGAATTCAGTGGGTCAGGCGGCATCTGCGGAGAGGAACACGCAGTTGACATTTCACACCGAGACCCTCCATCAGGACTGGAAAGGAAGGGGAAAGAAGCCAGAATAAGAGAAACATGATTTTAACCTAAACCACTCACAGATTAAAATTCCTCCCAATGTCAGTGCAAAATATTAACCGTACCTCCCAGCAAACAATTCAGTCCCCAGAGTTCTGAATGATGAGCCTAAAGGGGCAGATCGTAATCCCAATACAAAAAATATTAAAATGGATTAGGCTCAATAAATATTTGGTTTAACACAAGTTCCAGAACAACAGGAACAAAGATCGTTATACTTATATTTTAAAATATTTAGATCAGTTGTATTATGAGAAAAGTCTTCTGCTGTTTTAGCTGTTTAATTTTTCAATGATTTTATTCAGCCAGATTACATTTTCCTCTGTGGTGTCTGATAGGCTGTGTAGTTCCTCTTAATGGGAGCCTCTGTGGACTTTCTAGGGGAAGTAGAAACAGGAGGTAATGCAATCCTCAGTCAGCTGTGAAGTCCCAGCTCACAGCTTCCTTTCAGCTGAAATGAGGAGATTTTTATGTGAAAGGAAATTTATGATACCATAATAAAGTCCGTTGAATGAAAGGTTTATCCCATCACATCTGATTGTTGTTAATAGCCCTCTTTAAGTTATGTGATTTGTAGTGACACATCATCGTGTGAATTTCTACAAGTACTTAGTGAGATTTCCTACTCAACACTTCAGTTTTGTACAGAATGCTCCAGGGTCAGCAAAAATTTGGGCTGATGAGCAGATCTGTGGGATAATGAGTTACTCTCCATGTTTACTGTGCCTGCATATTTGTCACGTTAATACATTAGGAAGACTCACTTCATCTGAACAAAAAATCTGCATTCCCAGTTCTCGCTAAAAAGGAGCATTAGATTTCTCATGGAATCTGATCTAAAATCAGTGCCCCGGATGACATCAACCTCCTCAGACTGAAAACAGTGGTATACTCTAGATTATTTAAGAGTAAAACAATTGGTTCTGCAAAACTAAAAGTCAATATTTAGAATATTATATAAATCACTAGCAATAAATCCGCATTACCTTCCGGGAGAGGAATGATGAAATTGTTTTCTTGGTGTTTTCAGCTGAAGTTGCTAAATTGTTTAAAAGTGTATCATTAAACCCAAACTTAAATGAAAAGAAGGCATCAATTTTAACAGTGAGATGGGAACTATAAAGGTAATTTGTATTCAGAAACTCCAGAGGAATATTCCCCCAAAGCATTACAGCATTACTACTGCGGCAACTGCTTTCATACAGTCATTGCTGTTCCTATTTTACTCCTCGGGGGTGGGGGGGGGGGGGAAGCATTTTTGCTGTTTCCGTAACATTTTGACTGTATTTTATGAGTCAGGTTTGCTAGATCGATGCTCAAAACAGCACGGATGGAAACGTGCAAGGAACAAGAGTTGATGCCACAACACCACTGGCCAGCTATCGTCATAGAAAAGTACAGTACAGAAACAGGCCTTTCAGCCCATCTAGTCCATGCTGAGCTATTTAAACTGCCTACTCCCATCAACCTGCACTGGGACCATAGCCCTCCATAACCCTACCATCCACGTACCTATCCAAACTTCTGTTAAACATTGAAATCAAGCTCATATCACCACTTGCACTGACAGCTTGTTCCACTCTCTTACAATTCTCTGAGTGAAGACGTTTCCACTCACGTTCCCCTTCAACTTTTCTCCTTTCACCCTTAACCCATGACCTCTAGGATTCAGAAGCTGACTGCCTGTCAGCTGGGCAGCTTGTGACATCGCACAGGCCCAAATTCACTCAGTGGTGAACCACTTGCTCAGGTCTCTGTTGGCCAGAAGTTCTGACAGACAGTTCAATTTATTTGCTGTCAGTAAGACCCTGCCGGTCAGACACTTAAATGGCATAGGATGGTAATATTACACAGCGTCCTTTCCCCATAAGTGTAGTACAACATCTGTAAACCACTGCAATCTAGAGCCTGCTGAGATTCCAGAGAGGAAATTTTTCAAAAATGATTATCGCCTCCAAAAGCAAGTCAGCGGTGAGTAGTATAATTTCAATACATTGCTAAGAATGGAAACAGCAGCAAATAACTTGAAAGTCACCTCTCTGTTTTCCTCTCATCCTCCAACCACCCCGTTCTTTTACCTTAGTAGAGCAGCTGTCTCACAGCTCCAGAAAACCAGGTTCAGTCCCCACCACTAGTGCTTTTTGTGAGAAATCAACCTCTCATTTTCATCCTCTCACTGCTACGGGCGGAAGTTCCCACTTGCTTCAAAAAGGCAACAATTATACCAACTGCCTTAATGACTATCGCCTGGTAGCACTCACATCGACAGTAATGAAATGCTTTGAGAGGTTGGTCGTGACTAGACTGAACTCCTGCCTCAGCAAGGACCTGGACCCATTGCAATTTGCCTATCGCCACAATAGGCCAATAGCAGACGCAATCTCAATGGCTCTTTACACAGCTTTAGACCACCTGGACAACACAAGCACCTATGTCAGGATGCTGTTCATCGACTGTAGCTCAGCATTTAATACCATCATTCCCACAATCCTGATTGAGGAGTTACAGAACGCGGGCCTCTGTACCTCCCTCTGCAACTGGATCCTTGACTTCTACCCGGAAGACCATGATCTGTGTGGATTGGTGATAACATCTTCTCCTTGCTGACGATCAGCACTAGTGCACCTCAGGGGCGTGTGCTTAGCCCACTGCTCTACCCTCTGTATACACATGACTGTGTAGCTAGGCATAGCTCAAATACCATCTATAAATCTGCTGATGGTATAACTAGAATCTCAGTTGGTGACAAGAGGACGTACAGGAGCAAGATATGCCAACTAGTGTAGTGATGCCACAGCAACAACCTGGCACTCAACGTCAGTAAGATGAAAGAGCAGATTGTGGACTTCAGGAAGGGTAAGACGAAGGAACACATACCAATCCTCACAGAGGGATCAGAAGCGGAGAGAGCGATCAGTTTCAAGTTCCTGGGTGTCAAGATCTCTGAGGATCTAACCTAGTCCCAACATATTGATGCAGTTATAAAGAAGGCAGGACAGTGGCTATACTTCATTAGGAGTCTGAAGGGATTTGGCATGTCAACAAATACACTCAAAAACTTCTATAGATGTACCATGGAGAGCATTCTGACAGGCTGCATCACTGTCTGGTATGGGGGAGGGAGGGGGCTACTGGAAAGGACCGAAAGGAGCTGCAGAGGGTCGTAAATTTATTCAGCTCCATCTTGGGTACTAGCCTACCTATATAGTACCCTGGACGTCTTCAAGGAGCGGTGTCTCAGAAAGGCAACATCCATTATTAAGATCCTCCAGCACCCAGGGCATGCCCTTTCCTCACTGTTACCATCGGGAAGGAGGTACAGAAGCCTGAAGGCACACACTCAGCGACTCAGGAACAGCTTCTTCCCCTCTGCCATCCGATTCCTATATGGATATTGAACCATTGGACACTACCTCACCTTTTTAATATATATTATTCCTGTTCTGCATGATTTTTAATCTATTCAATATACGTATATTGTAATTGATTTAATTATTATTGGGTTTTTTTCTTCTATATTATGTAATGCATTGAACTACTACTGTTAAGTTAACAAATTTCACAACACATGCCTGTGATAATAAACCTGATTCTGATTCTGAAATCTGCACTCATTCTGTGGAGCAGTTGATAGGAATATGGGAAGAATAAAATGAATGGGTTAGGGTAGGATGTGAGTACATTGGTTTTTAATGATTAAAACTTGGAACAGTACAGCGCAGGATCAAACCCTTCAGCTCAGCTAAAAAAGTAAATTTAAAAAACAAAACTACTCCCTACCACTGATACAATATCCACATCCCTCCATCTTCTTCATATTCATGGGGCTATAAACATTTCTTGAAAGCCTGTGATGTATTTGCCTCTACCGCCATACCAGCCAGCACATTCAAGACATCCATTACTCTCCGAGTAAAAACCCTACCCTTCACATCCCCTTTGAACCTACCCCCTTTCACCTTCAATGCACACGCTCTGGTATTAGATATTTCTTACCTTGGGGAAAAGGTACTTCCTGTCTACTCTATCTATGCCTCTCATATAATCTTATAAACCTCTGTCAGATCTCCCCTCAGCCCTGGCCACTCTAGAGATGGTTGATGTGAACTCTGTGACCTCACCAAACAGGTCTAACTGAGCCAGCTTCTGTTGTAGTGTGGCTGTAGAGAAGTACACCTTAGAAAGAGGCCCTTAACCCCAACATGTCCACGCCAACCATGGTGACACCAAGCAAGTGCAACTTAACCACAGTTGACCCATATCTCCGTAAACCCTTCCTATTCTGATACATATCCAAATGCCTTTTATATATTGTCATTTGAACTGCTTCAGCCACTTCAACTGCCAGCTCTTCCCATGTAGTCTCTGTGTAAAGAAATTGCCTCTCGGGTTCCTTTTAAATTGTTCACCTCTCATGTTAAACCTGTGCCCTCGAGACTTAGTTCCCCTTCCTTGGGAAAAATAGTATTTACATTCTATTTATACCCTTGATGATGTTATTCTTTTTGTGGCTTGAATTTTAGTATATAGAAAAACAAGTTATTTTCAGAAAAAAATACTAGTGCAATCTGATTTTCCATGAGTTGCCACTGGGCTGGTGACCAGTCTTGAATTCACACACACTGCCTGCTGTTTGCTTTATTCTAAGTGCAACAGCTCCCCCTACTGCCACAATGTATATCTGCAGACTACAATGTCAGAATCAGGTTTATTATCACTGACTTAAATGATATGAAATTTTCTGTTTTGCAGCAGCAGTACAAGTGCAAAGGCATAAAATTACTTTAAATTACAAAAGTGAATAATACAAATGGTTTAATCATGAGTAAGTGTTCATTGACCATTCAAAACCCCGATGGCAGAGGAGAAAAGCTATTTCCAAATCACTGAGTAATGGGGTCTTCAGGCTCCTGTACATCTCATCACTGCCATCAGGGTGGAAGAGGACATCGTCAGAATGGTGAGGGTCCTTTGTGATGGACACTACCTTCAAGAGGTGCCATCTCTTGAAGATGTCTTTGATGGTGAGTAGGGTTACGCCTGTGATGCAGCTGGCTGAGTCCACAAAACTTTGTAGGCTCCTGTGACCTTGTGCATTGGACTCTCCATACCGCACTGTGATACAACCAGTCAGAATACACCCCACTGCACATCTATAGAAATTTGTAGGAGTCTTCAGTGACATATCGAATCTCCTCAGGCTCCTAATGAAACGAAGCCACTGCTGTGCCTTCTTCAAGATGGCATCAACGTGTTGGGCCCAGGACTGATCCTCTGCGTTGTTGACACGCAGGAACATGAGGCTGCTCACTCTTTCCACCTCCAACCCCTCAGTGAGGACAGTGTGTCTTCTCCCAATGTTCCCTTCCTGAAGCCGACAATCAATTGCTAGGTCTTGCCAACTCTGAGTACGTGGCTGCTGCTGTGACACCACTCAACCAAGCTGATGTATCTCATTCCTGTATACTTCCTCAGGGCTTCTACCAGCAGTAGTGCTGTCACTGACAAATTCTTGGATGTTGCCCAAGCTGTGCTTAGCCACACATGGAAAGGATGATTTTCTTACTACAACCTATGAAATTTCACAGTAAAAATCATTCTTGATTAGGGGTGAGACTAATATTGCAAGAGTAAACTTAGACCACTTCTACACTTCTTGTAGTGCATTCCGTATTTCAGTAATATTGTAAATGTATTGTTTGATTAGGCATTCTTTGTTTTTTTTAATCCTCTCACAGGGGCTTGTGTACAAACTCGGTTCATCAGCTATCTCTGCTAACAGCCATGCGACTCAGTGGTGAGAAGACCACCTTTCATAAGCAATATACGTCCAGGGTGGATATAATTTCAGGTTCAACCAAACAGGAACGTTGGGAATTCTGATTAAAGGAAACTCTATTTGGGCAAATACTGCCCATTCACTGTTATCGGTCACCAAGAAGTAACGGATCGTACACCGCATAAAATTATAAAGGAAGCATGTTTACCAATTTCAGCTTTATCAAACAATTACTAGGAGAAAGGGAAAAAAAAGGGCCCATTACAGTTAAACGGGTCTAAATGTCACATAAAGGTTGGAGCTCTTTTCAGTAGTGGTTGGGTGTACCGTTTTACTCACAACATTGAATTCTCATTACAGGTCCACAATCCCTTATCCGAAATCCTGAAATCCAAAAAGCTCCAAAAACTGAAGTTTTTTTTTTTGCCAACAGCTGACGTCACTCAGGTGTGACGTGGCAACACTAGCAGAGGCTGCCAGATGTCAGTTGTGGCTCAGCGCTCGTACTGGTGACACGTGCATTTGCTGTTCGCTCATATTTTGTGTTCACTGTTGACTTTGTGTTTAATTTCACTGTGAAAATGTCAAAAAGGGCTGCAGATACCCCTATCGGTGACAATGAGAAAAAGAGAAGGAAGAATCTCTCATTATCAATAATGCAGAAAGTGGAGTTATTGCAGAAGCTTGATCGTGGTGTGTCTGTGCGGCATTTTACTGAAGAATAATGTGTCAGAACTACCACTGTAAATGATTTGAAGAAACAGAAAGACAAGTTACTGGAGTTTTATAGTGACAGTGACGTGGATCAAAGGTACCACTGCTAATTTTTTCTAAGTTTAAACAGGATATGGTTTGGGAAAACCATTGAGATGTAGTTGGGAGATTCATCTCTTTCCAATTCAATAGAACAGATCTTCTAGCCATTAAAGTAGCAAATGCAATCATCTGCCGAGCTGAAGCGGGCAGATCAATCATTGGTAAACCGAAAATTGCGGTGATAGGGTGAGGTTGTAAATCAATGTGCAAAACTATAGAGAATGTGTCAAAAATATCTTTCCAAAATTTTTCCTAAAGAGAACAAGACCAAAATATATGAGTCAGAGAGGCTAACTCAGAATGACATCTATCACAGATCGGATTTGTATGAGAGTAAAAACGAGCTAATTTAATTTTAGACATATGAGCTCTATGCACCACTTTAAATTGAATCAACATATGTTTAGCACAAAGAGAAGAGAATTTAACTACCGTAGATTCCGGACTACAGAGCGCACCTGATTAAAAGCCGCTGGCTCTAATTTTAGAAATAAAATCAATTTTTTACTTGTAAAGGCCGCACCGGATTTTCGGCCGTAGGTGTCCCACGTTGTAATATGAGATATTTACACAGAAAGATATTACACGTGAGGATTTTTTAACTTTTAATTAAATCCATATGGTAACAAAAACAAATACATATTGCAAATGCTTTTTTTCGAACCGTGCCCGTAACGCGGCTACTTTTAAATATACGTTGCGTATACTTCTTTACTGAACAACATTCCAATATCTCCTAACGACTGGTAAAAAATATATATACTGCAGCCTACCAGGAAAAGTTATTGATCGCCTTTAACTTAAAAGCAGCGTTTTCGCTCCGCCGCTCGACCCCCGCCGTCCCGTTTTATCACAAACGGCATTTAAAAGCAGCGTTTCGCTCAGATCTAATGCCACTCGCGTAATGCGCTCCCTCCCTCCTTCCCGTTTATCGCAAACTGGTATCCCACAAGACGCGGCGAAACCGGGTGTGACGTCATAGCATCCCGCGATGTAGTACAGAAAACAAATATAGTTAAAACTCTTCTAACTTTAACTAGAAAATGAATTACTAAGCGAAAATATTATAAACTAAATAACTGCCATAAAGGCAGCACAATGCTTTTCTTCGAGTGTTTTCCATGTTGATGAGGGTGAGTACAAATGACTGATTTACAATAATTTAATTGTGAAAGTGCGCTTGATTTATCGTACAATTTCATTGGACCTCTGTGAACTACTCATCAATTTTATTGGTCTACTGTTACGAGGCAAAATGTTTACGAGGCGGCATGAAAAAAAATCATGCATTAGCCGCCCCGTTTTAAAGGCCGCAGTGTTCAAAGCTGTTCAAAATGTGGGAAAAAAGTAGCGGCTTAAAATCCGGAATCTACGGTAACTGAAAAATTTTCTCCCATTTCTCCATAGGTAAAGAAAGTTGAAGTTCCTTCTCCCATTCATTTTTAACCATATATTTATTAGTCAACTGTTCAAAAGACAGCAGCCAAACACACAACTGAGCTACAGTCAGGAATGAAGGTGATTGCAAACAAAGTTGCAAGTTCTAACCAGAAACCTACCTGGCCAAACAAATTGTATTACCATTGTAGTAGGGTCTCACATACACCACACCAATGCAGGTTTCAAGGTTAAACTTACAGAAGATGCAACAAAGTAGGACACATACTGTACAAAGAGAATGCAGAAAAAAATAAATGAAAATCAGGGAAGAGATAAAAATAAAAAGTCAAGTTGCAGTTTCAAAAAGAGCACTAATCTGCATGCCATTGATGAAAAATCTGAATATGATGAGAGTGACACAGGATGAGGTAGCCTTGAAATTTACAATGTGAAAACTAACAAGAGACAAGCAAAATGGCTTATATCACAAGTAAATGGCAAGTTAGCTAAAATGGAATTGGTCACTGGCTTGGCTGTTTCTGTCATTCCACAAAATGAGATTGAATGGCAATTCAAAGATATTGATCTGAAGCCTGCAGGTGTCAATTAAGAACATATACTGGAGAAAAGATAACTCCTGAGGGAACAACATTTGTAACAATGAAATAGAAGGACCAACAAGACAGATCTGGCTGGTATGTGGTCAAAACAGGAGAGCCAGTGTTGTGGAACCATGATTGGCAGAGACAACTACAACTTGATTGGAGATCCATCTATCATTTGCATGCCACATCCCCTGCAACAGAGTCAAACAAAAACAAATTAAGAAAGGATGATGCCACAGCAGTGTTCAAGGAAGGCAATGGACAACTCAAGCATGAAATAATGTTAAATGAAAATGCCACAACCTAGTTTTACAAAGCCCAACTAGTTCATCCATGATAAAGTAGTTAGATCACATGGAGCCTGAAGGAATTCTTTCCAAGTTTGTGTGGAACCCATGTGCAACACCAGTAATCCCAGTAGCCAAGAAGAATGAGCCTGTCAGGAACTGTGGTGATTTTAAGGTCACCATCAACCCAGTACGGAAACTAAATCAATACCCTCAGCCCAGTGTAGAGGATATCTTTGCAAACCTTTCTGGAGGGAGACACTTCAGCAAAGTGGACTTAGCTAAGGCCTATCTACAGATGGAGATGGAAGAAGAGTCCAAAGTGTTTCTCACCATAAACACTCACAAAATGCTTTATCACTTATCAGATGCTGGCTTTAGTCACAATTGGTTTCTTTGAAGACAATGCAATATTCATTTTAAATTAAATAAACAAAAAGAATTATTTATTTATTGAGAGACAGTGTGTGTCATTCAGCAATTGCCAGACTTAATCTAGCCTAATCATGGGACAATTTATGATGACCAACTAACCTACCAACCGGTATGTCTTTGGACTGTGGGAGGAAACTGGAGCACCTGGAGAAAACCCATGTCGGCATGGAGAGAATGTATAAACTCCTTACAGGCAGTGGCAGGAATTGAACCCTGGTCACTGATACTATAAAGTATTGTGCTAACCATTACACCTCATGCCATCCATTTGCCTTAAAATATGAAAACTTACATAATTATCTATTTGTATTTTTTTAAGGAGCATGCAGAATGAAGTTCAAGCAAAGAAGTGTCTGTGAAGTAAGCTGTGAGTGAAGAGCAGTTTGCAGAATGAGATACAAGCAAGGAGATGCCCAGCTGAAGGTGTTAGTGATGTTAATCATGAACAGGTAGCCAAACAGTAGAACTACTTTGCAGAGAGAGATGAACAATATATTAATCTACAAGTGGACAGGTACCTAACAGTAAAGCGTAGCGAGATGCCCAGTATTGTAATGTATGGATCTATTTCTTTTAAAGCAATGACCACCAAACCCCTAGCACTATATATTGATTTGTTGTGTGTGCATTCACTGTTGTCTATGCATGCGCATGAATACACCAGTTAAAGCCATCTCCTGTGCCCGTGCTTTCTATTTTATTGATATGTAGTTGTGCCCAGATATAACAAATTGGCAGTGAGTATGAACCTGAATGTCAGAGAATATCATCAACTGCACCGACAGTTATGGGACGAAACAGTGAGAGTTAAAACAGCACAAAAAGGCCATCACAGACACTATCAAAAGTGTGAGTACAGGGCATAGCAACAGTGAACGAAGTGTTGAATTTAAAGTGAGAAAGTAGCGATGGCTTCAGTCAGGAAAGTTGATAAATTTGATAGTGCTAATGAAGGCTGGGAGTCATATATCAAGAGTGTTGAACTGTTTTTTTTTAAAAAACACAAGCAACGTGGAGAAGCAAAGGAAAGCCCCTACACTTCTTAGCTTAATGGGCCCAAGAAAATACAGTCTCCTATGCAACTTAGTAACCCTTGCAAAGCCAGCAAGACATTTGTTACAATTGTACAAAATCATCTGAGCCTTAAAATGCAGGTAATTGAATTGACTTTATTTCTCATATCCTTCACATACATGAGGAGTAAAAATCTTTACGTTACGTCTCCATCTGAATGTACAATGTGCAAATTAGAGTAATTTGTAATAAATAGTATGTACAGTAAAATATACAACAGAAGTCAATATAGCTATAGTAATAGCTGAGAGATTTAGATTTTACAAAAAGGAATCAGTCTAAAGATGAAAGCCTTTCTGAATACATTGCAGAATTGTACAAACTTTCCCAGTAACGTGACTTCAGAGATGGCCAGAAGTAGGTCATTCGGCCCTTCGAGACAGCACCGCCATTCAATGTGATCATGGCTGATCACCCACAATCAGTACCCTGTTCCTGCCTTCTCCCCATATCCCTTGACTCCGCTATCTTTAAGAGCTCTATCTAACTCTTTCTTGAAAGCATCCAGAGAATTGGCCTCCACTGCCTTCTGAGGCAGAGCATTCCATAGATCCACAACTCTCTGGGTGAAAACGTTTTTCCTCAACTCCGTTCTAAATGGCCTACCCCTTATTCTTAAACTCTGGCTTCTGGTTCTGGACTCCCCCAACATCGGGAACATGTTTCCTGCCTCTAGCGTGTCCAGTCCCTTAATAATCTTATATGTTGGTTCAACAAAAACGTCTGAAGAAAGTGTCGCAGACGAGGTCATATAGTGAGTATATGCAAGGGAGACAAAAAGCACAACCGAGTGAAAAGTCTCAAACATAAAACTAGGCAAACGCTCAAGTCACTGAACATAAAACAGAGTCTGACAAAGGTGAACCGACATGCCTTAGAAAGCGTAGTGTAATTGAAGCAGGTCACAAAGTCATTTAGATTGCAATGGATGTGTCCAGTGTAAATCTGAAAATGGAGCAGGATATGGGGTCAGCTTTGTCCATGATTCCCGAGGCTGGTTACAACAGGCTGTTTTCTAAGATACCGTTAGAGAAGACGTCAGTGATGCTAAAGACCCACAAAGGCGAAAAAGTGTCTCCCAAAGGCAAACTGAAAGTAAATGTGATGTATGGAAGCCAAAGACAACTGTTAGAGCTTTATGTATTGAAAAGTGGAGGGCCAGCTCTTCACAGATGTGAATGGGTTAAGAAAAATCCAACTAGACTGCCACTCAATCAACGCTTTCAGTGTGACATCAACAGGCAACTGCAGACCAAGTGGTAGCACTAAGCGGAGGTGTCAAAGCGGCTTAATGGTAATCAGAAGGTGTTTGTGAAGGGACTAAATAAACAGATTGAAGACTTGGCCAAAAGCTGTTTGGGATGCCAGTGCATTCAGAATGCACCCCCACAGGCAGCGTTACACCCACAGGAATGGCAGTCTTCGCCATGGCAAAGAGTACATATTGACTTTGCTGAGCCATTCATGGATTCCGTGTTTGTGATTCCTGTGGATGCTCAAAGTGGCCAGAGGTTATACCAATGAAGTCAACCACCTCAGCAAAGACCGTCTCCATTCTGAGAACTACTTTCACTAGAAATAGCTTACCAGGACAAGCTGTGAGTGACAATGGACCACAATATATGTCAGAAGAATTCAGCCGTTCATAAAGAAAAATGACATCAGATATTTCAAGTCAGCTCCTCACCACCAGCAAAGAATGGGCTAGCTGAAAGGTTTATATAAACCTTAAAGAAGTCCATTAAACCTACAAGGAGGACATTTCTCTGCAGGACAAGGTGGACAACTTCCTTTTTTGTGTATTGGAACTCTGTACAATCGATGACAAATCAAACCTCTGGAATGCTGTTCATGAATAGGAATCTGAGATCGCATATAGACCTCCTGAAACCAGATCTATGGAGGGAAATGCAGAATAAATTGTTCAGCCAGTTTCTAAGTGAAGCAGCAAGGAGCTTTGAGATTGGATAGGAAGTCCTAGCATGTGATTACCGAGAAGACAAGTGGACACCTGGTAGGATGGCTAAAAGAACTGGACCACTGATGTACACAGTGAATGTTGGAGATCAGACGTGGAGATGTCATGTGGACCAGCTGCTGGGAGCTCAACCAAGGATCACACCTGAGTCGACTGTATCCAACAAAATGACATTACAGTCACTGGACTTAACTGTCAGTGGTAATGTGACACTGGAAATCGAGAACGCTGTCTTAGAAATAACACCTACCAAACCTGATGCCACTCCACAGGTCCAGAGGTGCTACCCTGAAAGAAACAGCATGCCACCCAAAAGACTGGATCTTTAGAAGTGTGAAGTTAGTAATGGACTGTTATTGTGAAAGCACGTTCATTTAGAATATAAGTTTATGAAAGGGAAATTGTATGTTTTGTACAAGTACAGTTTTATTGTGCATTGATCTAAAGGGAGAGTAAGAGCAATGTATGGATCTATTTCTTATGGAGTAATGACACCCCCCCCCCCAGCACTAAATATAGATCTGCCGTCTGTGCATCCACTTTTCTCTATGAATATGCATTGCTCTCTCTGTCTCTCGTATAATGTGAATGCACCAGTTAGAACCATCACACATGTCCGTGCTTTGTAATTTAATTCATATGTGGTTGTGCACAGACACAAGTATAATGAACTATTTTCAGTCAGTTTGCCCACACAAGAAGCAAGCACATGGAGATACTCAGATCCATCTGGTGCCTGCAGGGAGAAGCCCAGTAGACGGAAGAACATGGAGAAATGGAAAATTTATGACGTACAAGGAAGCCAAATGTGTCTGGCCTAGAAACTGAACAGGAGCTTCAACCCTGAAATTAGAAATTTAAAACGCCACCAAAAGTAACCAGGTATTTGAGCTCTACATGAGGAATATCAGTGACAGAATTAAGCATCCAGTAGAATGAATTACATGGAAACAGGCACCAAGTGGAATGACTTGTGAGAGAAATAACCAACGATATGAGCTAGGTGCAGAGAGGTGCCTAGCAGAACGAACCACAGACAGAGGGGTGACTGGTAACCGGTGAAATAATCCCTACCCAGCGAGAATGGTGGTCCTTGCAGGGAGTGAAAGTCAATGGAATGAGACATGCACATGGGGGTTCCCAGTGGGGTGAGTCACATGCACAGAGATGCCAGGTGATCCATGTAGACCGAATGTCTTAATTGATGGGAAATGCCTAAGGCACTGAGCTGCAAACAGGATAGGTAAGATTTCATTAGAATGAGCCACCTGCATGGATATCCCCAACAGAATGTAACACTTGTGGGGGCACATCACCAACAAAGATGAGACGGCCTACAGAGAGGAGGTGGAAGAGCTTGAAGCCTAGTGCTAAACAAACAACCTCTTCATCAATGTCAACAAGACAAAGGAGATGTGCACAGCAGTGGAAACCGCGAGCAGTTTAAAACTCCTGGGAGTGCAGATCTCGCACAACCTCTCGTGGTCCCAGAACATCTTCTACACGATTAGGAAAGCTCACCAACACTTGCTCACGGAAGAGTATAAAGCTGAAGCTGTCTCAGCAGAGGCAAAGGTCTACGAAACAGCCAATGACCTAGACAGTGGTGAGTCTATAACCAGAATCAGTCATGCCTTGCCATCACAACAGCCAATGCAGCTTGCTAAAGAATAGATCCAAACACATTTTGGTAATATAAAAGACCGTACTCGTCCAGGGCTACAAGGAGAAGCTGATAACACCACGCAACCAAAGTGTCTTTCACAAAGTCCAGGTACTGATAGTCAAGATCTACAGCAGCAAACACCTACAGCACCCCATTTTGCAGTTCCACCACAGCTATACCTCAGTTAAGAATTTCTACGGAAGCCAATCCCACCTGTACAAACATGGACAAAGTGAACTTCCATCCATCCCAGGGCACATATTTGGCAAACCGCAATGCTCTCATTCAGGAGCCGCAGGTGCATTCGATTTGGTATGGTACCTGGCATAACGAAACCAAGTCATAGCAGGACTAAAGGTATTTGACAACCAGTCTTCCATTTATCTGTCATGGAAGTCATGCCTTTTGCAATGCTACGGAAGGACCAAGTCTCCAATCTGGTAAAGAGTAGACCTTCTCTGGGGAGTCACTGCAACATGCAAGAATGGTTAGAACAGCTCACATTAATAATCCAGCTACGGGTTTATGAATGCTGTGGCAGAGGCTGGACAAATGTTATGGCTCTCCTCAGCAGACTCAATAACTTTCCAAAGCTCTCATACAAAAAACTGCAAAAGCTATTTGAGCTTGCAGATCTATTGTTGGAACTGCAAGCTGCATGTAACGGCACTGGTCCAATAAAATCATAGCTGCACAACATACAGATGTCCTTGAAGATTTATTTTATTCCTCTCTCTCTCTTTCTTCAGTAGACACCATGAAAACTACAAGAAAATAAAGGTCATAAAAGGTTTGATACATAGATCTCTCAGCCTTTCAAAGTCTCTCAAGCTAGTGTCTACCGATAAACAGGCCCAAACAAGTTAGCACAACAGAAGTGTGCTGAAATCAAATAAATCTCTAAAAACATATCACACTGTCCATATAAAGGCACATCAACAACATTGTACACAATATAAAACAATTACCTTGTGCGCCGCTTGGACCACATGCAGAATAAGGTTATTTTAGGGCCATATGTCTTTCTCTGCTTCCATGTTGGTTCTGACCCATAATACCACTGTCATGCTTTTATTAAACTGTGGTCATGTGACCCATTAAAGTCTAGTCATGTGATCTATTAAACTCTACATTAGAATAAAACCTTACATAAAATATTTTAAGATGATAAAATAATCATGAATTTATGACAAAAACATAAAATAAGCATCTTAATGAAACATGTCTCTGAGACCGTTACTCTGCAAAAAATGAGGGTTACCTACCAGGACCGAGTTTCTTGGATGCGGCAAGAGGAATAAACCCTATAGTGGAGAATCTATGTACAATATCCAAGAACAGAAGATTACTGGAGGGTTCAAGTGTAAACCAAAGTATCATGCCCCTATCCACCATTTTCATTCTTTGTGGAAATCATCTGCCATCACACAAAAATGCAAAATGACCCTAGTTTACTGCTCTCAACTTGTGGCAACACCTCATTCAGAGAGAGCTCTCCAGCAAAACACTGGAAACCAAAACCCCTATCACAATTGAAACCACTTTTTACCGTGTGTCTCTAGAGATGGAGCTTGTTAGCCCCTTGCTAACAGCCAATGGACTCACAGTGAGAAAACCACCATTCTCAGACTCCGTACATCTCGGGTAAATATGACTTGGGTCTCATCAAGCCCGGGAAGATGGGATGTCTCGTCCACCCGAATCCCGACCTGTGTGAATACTGTGTAACTACTGCCCCTATGCAACTGTTCGTCAGCAAGATAACAGACCATACACTGAATACAATTATAAATGAATTATATTTACAAATGTCAGCTTTATCAAACAGTTAGTGAGAAAAAGAAAAGGAAAAAAATTTAAATAGCCCATTACCTTTCACCTAGTCCATATGTGTACATAAGTTGGAGCTTATCTTGAAGTTGTCTTTAATTCACATGCTGGACATGTGATCTACATGAAAGCACACACCAATTTCTGAATGTCACTCAAAATCCACCTTGAACAAATGGGCTCCCCCATAGGAGTATTGGCCCTTCCTCCCTGAAGCAATTCATCTGCGTCAAACACCTTGTGCAACTGGGACGGCATCCTCAGCCGTCTTCCCTCCTGGCTTTTCCCAGCTTCTGCCGAAAAGACCTCAACCCACACCAGTGTCCGTAACAAAAACCTGTCCGCCCAGTGTTCACCCGAACCTTCTTTTAATTCCACCATCCTGATTGGGTGACACAGCATTCCTAAGTTGAGCAACATAGCTCCTTATCTTCAGCTCAAACCCAGACATGCTAAACGCAGAATAGACTGCTCTGAGAGTACTGCTAAAATGAAATACCGACAGTATAGCAGTAAAAACCTTAACCAGGGCATAAAACAGTCAACAAAACTAAGGTAGAAAACTCCATCACGAATCTCGGTCTATAAGAAACATCCTCTCTTCAGGAAATGCAGAGGATTCAGCGAAAAAATGCTTGCAGATTGGAGACACTTTCTAAAGGAGCAACATTCAAAATGTTGTGCTTCAATAGCGCACCAAGCAAAAGACTCTAAAGCTATCATACACTGCATTGAATGCCAGAGTGACCAGCATATATCAGCACTTCATTCAGGACCCACACCCTGGGCTACTGCTGGTTCCAGCACACCTGCATCAGAGCCTGACGGTATGCCAGCTGAGCATCCGTCAGAAGTATCTACTTCCTCCTGCACAGAGGTATGCAGGAAAAGCTTCCAAAGCAAATCCTGCTCTAAAATATGAGCAGCCCACATCTACCTGAAAGGATATCCCGAGCGTATGTGATATTTGACGATTAAAGCAATGTGTCATTGGCAAAATCAACATTGACACGTTCAGTACTCAGAGTTCTGTTGCCCTCTTGTGGATCCGGTTCTCACTAACACTGCTCAGGGTGCTGGTTCACTTCAGAACTAAGCCTGCGGCAGTGATGGTAGACTTTGAACATGATGGTAGACTTTGAACATAGATGGTAGACTATTGAGAGAGGATAATCAAAACTACTTCAAAGCCTTGTGGTTTTATGATCTCTAACTGGACAATGGGGTTCTGTAGTATCTCCTGAGAGTTCATATGGCAATTTATGGCCTTCCAAGGATAGCTGTCGAGGGGGAGAAGGAATTCGGGACTAAAACACGGAGGTACATAGAGAAGCATTGCTAATTTGATGATAGCTTTAAATCATTTTCTAGTGCAGAAGAAGCAGTCAACGTGCTGAAGGCAGCACAAGACAAGTTGGCACAGGCTAATCTCTGACTGCATAAGATCGCGCCCAACAGTGCTGAGGTCATGCAACATATGAAGATCTGGCCAAAAGTCTACAGAATCTTTATCTTGGACAGTACTTCCCTGCAATGTAGTGTATTCCGAGCCTTGAATGAGACCTCATCACTGACACCTTTACTTCTCAGTTCGCAGATACAAAAAGACACTTAATGCATCACGGTGTGCTATTGACTATGTGCCCTATATGAAATTCTGGGATTTGCTGCTCCAGTCAGTATTCAGACACACTTCGTATGTTAAGAGAGTTGACCTAGGACACTTGTGGATAGGTGTCCCATTCCCTGAAGAGAAACACGAGCAGTGGCAGCAGTGGTGTTCTTCCCTTCAGGATCATAAGGGCTTAAAAGTTCCAAGAACCTACAGAACACAATTCTGCTGTCCACTGCCCAAAAGAGAGAGAGGTCTGAATCTTGCAATCTGTCAACTAAAGCTATTACTGCTGTTGCATACCTGAACCACATACACTGCTAGATCTAACAAAGTTGGATTCATCCTGGGAAAGTCAAAGCTTGCTCCCAAACCTGATTTCACCATACCAAGGCTTGAACTTGGCACTGCTGTTCTAGCAGTTGAGATGGCAGAGATGAACAGAGAAATAGATGATATCAAGCACTTTACTGACAGAAAAGTTATGCTCAGTTATATATTTATTGAAATAAAGACATTCTATGTTTATGTACATAATAAGATCCAATGTATCTGGCAATTACACGGAAGAGCCAATGGAATGATGTCTCTACTGATCTCAACCCAGCTGGTTATGCCTCAAGAGGGCTCCAAGGTAATCAGCCCATCCTCTCCTCATGGTTAACTAACCCAACATTTCTTCCTGGTCTCCATCAGGAACATCATCAAGGCCAGTATTTTTGATTGTGTTAAAGACTGTGTGATAAGACTGTTTCAAGACTAGCCTCTGAGAGTATCCTTCTTTCGTCAAAGACTTAATGAAATGACCATTTGACTTTTAGTTTCAGTAGTTAAGTTCAACACACTATGGTTGCCACACATGCTGGCCTCTAGAGGCACAGTTCATTTTGTGTGAACATCACTCCCTGTACGTAAATTGTTTTATATAATTTCCTGCGCAGATTAATTTGGATCCTATTATTTGAAGCACACTGTGGAAAGACATCTCTATCCTCTCTTTATTTGCGCTTGAAACAGAAAGGACTGTGAGTCTTAAGTTTTGTTAATATTGAGAAACATTTAGTAGCTATCTTGAAGGAAGTACTATGCTTATTGTTATTAAGATATTGTTGTGCCACTTGTTTACATGGCATAGTTATAGAGTGTTGTGTATTACCTTGGTTAACATTGATTATGAGAATAATCAACAGTATTAGTATATTCAGGCACATGATGATTCTGTATTGAATTTAATATATATTTTACTTAACACAGTTTCACAAGTAATATCTCATTAAAAACCTTGAAGAAAGATTCCAACTCAGGTGATTTTTGAGAAGGTGTTTAACTCACTCATTGCTTTGTACATACGCACTATGAGGGCAGTAGAACATGAAAAAAGTCTAACACAATGTTATACAAAAAGGTGCCCAGTAGACTGAGATTTATGAGGGAAGATATCCAATTGAATATGGTTGTCCATGGATATTTTGTTTTATTGGATAACTCCCTACCTTCTAGCTCATCATGATTAGCTTGTAGATCCTAATCAAATCTACTGACATAAGACAAGCTGGTTACCAACTAAGCAATGGATGGTTGAATGAAAAGGGAGTTACATGCAGGAGAAATCCTAAAAGAACTCATGAAGGTAATATCCACTGAACCATTTTGTCACAGATTCTGTTATCCTGGATAGTGAAACAAGAAATGTTTTTCTAATACTAATCTCTGGCACTTATTCTTTCCCCTATTTTAACAGAAGCATATTGACAGCAAGTATTCCAAGATTTTCTTTATTAAAAAGCTCACATGATGTGAGGAACTCAATACAATCAAGGTAATGTCATTCATGGATATCAAAAAACTTTACTGAAATCTTTTTACATTAAAAACTTGAACCTTAAAATTGTCATGACAGTTTGCTAATTAATCACACCCTTAATTGGATTTTTGTCATTCCTTCCACACTCACCAATCCTCTACTAATAAAATAGGTAGGAAATACATTTTCAACTTTAGGACAATCCAAATCCTGAGTCAGTACCGGAAAATCTATGCCTTTGTGGTCTAATCTTCTGATTTTCATTCCCATCCCATGGGAACACTGTTTCATCCCAAAAGTCTGGCAAAATAGGACCATTTGTCATTCAGGGAACAGAAAGTGCCAAATACATTTTCAACTTTAGGACAAGCCAAATCCTGTGTCAGTCACCAGAAAATCTGTGACATCATGATCTAATCTTCTAATTTTCATTTCCATTCCATGGGAACACTGTTTCATCACAAAAGTCTGGCAAAATAGGACCATTTGTCATTCAGGGAACAGGAAGTGCTAAAGACAGTAACTAAACTCTGACAATCCTGTTGTGTCCTTTATGTAGCATTTAAACTACAGTGTTAAAAGAATATTGCAAAGTGTTAAGGATGTTTATTTATAACAAAAACTTTTTGACCATGTAAACTTCTAAGTATTGCCTGTGCCAAATTACAGCAATAAAATATTATAAAATATAAAAAAAGATTTCCAATCTTATATTTGCATAAACTATACTATGCGAACTGAACAGCCAACTATCAATCAGAATTTCTCAAAATGTTCTTGGGAATGCAGTTTATCATGTTGACTATTTGTTCTTTGTGCCTTTGAGTAAATTCTCTTCAGTAAAGTTAATGAGGTTCTCAAGGTTGTGGCCTACAACTAATGGGATCCTGAATCATCTGTGGTAATGACTGGCTTTGTGGCTGCAGACTCTTTCATGAACTTCAATTCTGAATGTTCTTTGCTCACTTTTATCGTTTGCACAATATATTTTTTTCTGTGCATTGGGCTACATCTTTTTTTCATGGATTCTAATGGTTTTCTTTGTTTTGGGGCTGCCTGTAAGGAGACGAATCACAAGGTTGAATATATTATACATACTTTGATAATGTTTCCTTAAGGTTGTTATAGATGGGGTTGATAATGGGGGCAAGTTCCCACTATCCATTAAATGCTCTCAATGGTGTGCGTCTCAAATAGCCTCTGACAACCAAGTCCAGCTCCTGGCCTTCACATGTGGCTTAGCTACTAAGCCTGGCAGAACTGTTTCTACTGACAGGAGAAGGTGCAAAGGCGGTTTACTGGCACCTTAAAACTAGTCACTTCAGACGGATGAGGTTTGTCAGCCATTGTTGGCAGCGAATGTAGGAGAAGAAAAACTCTGATCTCAAACCCCCCGCTGCCTTGCGCTATACCCACTCATGGGGAGTAGCTGGAGTCCCTAAGGCAGTCCTACATTGAGTTCAGTGCTGATTGGCAATTCCTGTGACGATGCTGGTGCCAAACTGTATTGATCCCTGCCTTTCCTTTGCGTTCATCAGATACATAGGAGAGCTTGCCACAAGGGCAACAGCTTGCTCTCCAGATCGTACCGCCCAGGTTTGCGTATCTAGACAGCTAGGACACAATATCTATAGTCAACTCAAACTGACGGAGGCCCTCACCCTTACTTTGATTAAAAACTATACTTTGAACCCACTTCCCCCCACCCCTATCAGTACTTCTCATCAACACTTGTCCCTCCAATCAGAGCAGGTGACACAATAAATAGACAGAAAACATTCCAACTGATTTGGATGAATTTTTCCAAACGATGCTAAACACCTGGCAATGGATTTCATGACAATGGAAGGGGATTACTTATTAAACTCAGAAGATTCGGTATTTCAGGACATCAGAGAAAGATACAGCGGGGAAGGCAGTTTTCTACTGAAGGAAGAATGATTAGACCAATTCCTCTTCTAAGCTCTCAATCTATGGCCTCATGGGTTATGGCTTTTCAAGTGTCCATCAGTGTATTTAATAAATGTGGTGAGGGTTTATGCTACCAACAGCATTTCAGATATGGAGTTCCAGATTCCCCTGATACTATTTGTGAGTATTTCTTCCTCACGCCCCTGCTAACCTAATGCTTTTAAATTTTATAGACAATCTCACGTATGTGACCCTTCTTTCTCCTGCTCCTCTGAGTTTGAGATTGACCATTCCCGTTTGGCAAAGCTGAATAACAAGAGTCTTGCATACAAATTAGGAGCAAAACAACAGCAGCCCTTCAAGCTTTCTCTTCCATTTAGTAAGAACATGTGAATTTGATGTAATCTTAACACCACATTCCCATCAACCCATGCTAACCTTCCACCTCCAGCACTTTTTTTTGCACAAGACACACTTTCAACTATAATGTCCCTCCAGCTGTGAGGTTCCATTAGCTAAGTAGTTAGATAAAAAGGGAAGTGACAGTATTGAAAGCTGGGAGTCCATCAAGGTGTTGTATTAATCCTTTAAACTGGAAGAGCTAACAGGAGAGTCGGCTGTCAATCTAAGATTGTGGTGTCACTTCTGCATCCATAGCTGGAACCTGCTTTTCCACGGTATGTATACAAAGATAAAATATACACGCTACAACATTTCTAAGAACCGAAATTACCAATCTGCTTCTGATGTACAACAACACAATTACACAATTAAAAAATAAATCTGCAGAGCCCCTGGGAGTTATTCACACGAGCATTAAAATTGGGGCTTGTGTCGCGTGACAGTTTTGGCAAGAACTTCCGTGCTGTTCTGCTTTTGAGTTCCTTTCAGGCTCCCTTTACTAGAGATGTCATGACCTTTGGGTGCTTTGCCAGGGAACTGTTCTTTAAGAATTCCAGGTTGGGTTCTTGACTTCTGGAGTCCTTCAGATAAGCTGGATCCTTCTCTGCTTGAAGGTGAAGCGACTGATCGACTTCTGCGGGCTGGAGAGTAAAGACATCTGTAAACAAAGCAACACAGAAAGAAATGCAAGTGAAAATGCAGCTGTGTGTTCAAAGTCTCACACTTAGTAACCCATTCCGTCAAAATCCTTAGGAACTGCATTTACCGAATTATGTCTTGAACATACAAATATTTGTGTGGTACAGATATTTGTGAGGCACGAGTTCTTACTTGTGCATAATTCCTCTGGTGCTCTGGTTTCCTCTCACAGTTCAAAGACATACTGGTTAGTAGGTTAATTAATTGACCATTTAAATAGGTGAGTTGCTGAGCAGCACAGGTCGTTGGGCCAGAAGGGCCGTTCCACACTGTATCAATACATGAAATAAAACAGAGACAAACAGAACACAGAATGGAGTGCTAAAGTAACAGAGAAAGAGTAGTGCAACTAAAGAAATAAAATGCAAAGATCATGACAAAGTAGATTGAGAGATCAGAGTTAAAGAGTTTGCCTTTAGCGTATGAGAGCATATTACAGACATCGTGAAGTCAATTTTGTCCATGTGTTGGAAAATATTCAAAATCACTCAATGTAATAATGTCACTTCAGGTGAATGATGTTGATGAGAGCCAATTAACATGAACGGTTGTTGATTACCTCCTCTTGTCTACTTACAATGGTACAGAATCAGAATGACCTTCTCTTGGAAGCTGATTTTGATGGGGTTGAAGTATCAGTGTGTTACACTGTTTAACAGAATGCCATTGCAGAAGTATCAATGGAAATGATTCCTTGTCAATTTCTGAAACAGCTCTCGCAGTGAAAGTGGCAGCCTGAGTTCTTGAAAGACAACGGTTTATGTTTACTGTGGAGAAACTACCGAGGAGAGATTTATTCAAGGTAGGTTCTTGTTTGAATTTAATAATATTTATGGGAACTCATCCATGTGTACAGATGATTTTAATCTGGGGAGGGCTTTAAATTCGCGCTCCCTCTCCCTCTTCCTCTCTCTCATCACCTGATTTCCAATAATCATTTTTATTTCAGATTAACAGCAACTGCTATATTCTGAATTTCGCAGTTCCAGCATATTCATTTCCCCCCCTCTTTCTAGCTGCCCTTCCTTATCTTCCCCAAATAAGTGATCAACAAATTCAATGATGATGAATCACTTAATTAACAACATGAAATGTGGGCTAATTGCCATTTAATTCACTGTTAAAAAATTGTGAATCACCAGTACTTATATTCTGCAGATTATTAGACCTTAATTGAGTTATTTAATTTTATTTGAGTGTGTATTTTTTATTGTTTTTACATTTTGGATATTAGTAAACGCCTTCACTTTTAAATGGTTTGGTTAATATTTTTAAGAGTTTTATGATGATTTTGCATGTCAAGGGGCATCCATGACCTTTATGAGAGGTTTGACACGGCTTAACAAAATAATTATTTCTACCAGTTCTGTGGGCAACACTTGCATTTTGCGCTGTCGCCGAATAAACCTCGTGATGTTGAGTTTTTAGAACACATGGGTCAGGAGCAAACTTGTCATGGAGCCATGTGGTTATAGAGGTGTACAGCTTGAAACTGAGCCCTTGGCCCATTGTGCCCATGCTAAAATGCACTACGTCCAAATGCTTCCATGCTTTAACTATTTAAGTGCTCACCTTAAATATAGTGATTGTTTCTGATTTCACCAATTTCCTTGGCAGTGAGTTCCAAATATCATCCACTCCCTGTATGTAAAAAACTTTCTCCTGAAATCCTCTTAAAGTTCTGTCTCTTTCCTCAAACCTGTTTGTTTTTTTATCTCCTGTAATATACCTATCAGCCTTCTGACACCACACCTTTGGTTAACAAAGATGCAGAAATCTCCATCAGGTCTCCACCACGCTCTTCCTCTGCTGCCTGTAGCAACACAAGAGAGATCTCACCCAGTCCTGGAGATTTATCAACACTCGTGCATCCCATGATATCTAACACCGCCTCCTTCTTAATAGTGACATTAACAACATACTACAGATCTCCCGCCACTGACTATAAAGAGTCTGTACGTATTCCCCACGACCATGTGGGATTCCTCTGGGTGCTCCAGTTTCCTCCCACAGTCCCAAGATATACCAGTTGGTAGGTTAATTGGTCATTGTAAATTGTCGCTTTATTAGGCTAGGGTCAAATCAGGGGTTGCTGGGCAGCGTGGCTCAAAGGGCTGGAAGGGCCTATTCCCCATTGTATCTCAATAAATAAATTATCATATACCTCTTACTGAACTCATTATCTTCCATATTTTCCTCCTTGGTGAATACGGATAAGTATTCTCTTGGGTCCTCATCCACATCACCTGACTGCATCCACAGGATACTCCATTGGTTCCTGAGGGGACTCACTCTTTCCCCAGATACCATTTTGCTCCTAATATACGTAGAATAACTTAGAATTCTCCATATTCTTACTAGCCAGGGATATTTCAAGCCCCCTTTTGCCCTCCTAATTTCTTTTTTCTTCACCATTCTCTATACACCTCAAGAGACTCACTTGATTCTATTTGCCTTGTAGGTGAGTAACAGAAAGATGGACCCTTGACCTCACAATCCAACTCGTTATGCTCTTGCACTGTATTGTCTAGCTGCAGTGCACTTTTTCTGTTGTTGTTGCACATTATTCTTCATTTTATTATTTTACCATGTACTGGCACAGTGCACTGTGCAATGGTTTGATTTTTATGAACAGCATGCAAGACAGGATTTTCACTGTAGTTCAGTACATGTCACAATAATAAACCATTTCCATCTTTTTATACCTGCCACACAATTTTTTCTTCCTGATCAAAGGAAAAATTCAATACCCTTAAATCTCTAATTCAAGACCTTAATACAAGGAATAACCTTATAACTTTACATAACTACCTTGAAACTTGCAGAATTATGGCCATCATTCCCACACCATTCCCCCACTGAAACATTCGCAACTTCCCAGTTTCATTTCATAGGATAAGTTAGGGTGCTGCTCTATCACTAGAAGGACCATCGGCATATAATGTGTCAAATAAACTTTCTCGGACACACTTAACTAATTCTGTCTCTTCTAATCCCAGTCAGGAAAACTTAAATCCCCCACACCTATAACCCTATTGCTTTTACAATTTTCTGAGATTTACTTACATGTCTGTTTCTCTAATTCCCTCTGAATATTGACATACTTGCAGTTTCACCCCAGCAAAGCAATGACCCCTCTCTTTTTCCTGAATCCTACCCATATAACCTCCGAGATGATCCCTCCAGGAGATTTTCTCTCAGTACTGTCACAGTGTTCCCCAAGATCCCTCTGCTCTTTTATTTATCATTCATACCATCTGAAGCATCTATATCCCAGTTCTTTTGTGCATGCTGTAATATCATAATTACATGCGTTGATCCATGTCACCAAACACACTCCCAAATTTATATAGATGTACCATGGAAAGCATTCAAATCGGCTGCATCAACATCTGGTTTGTGGGGCTACTGCACAGGATCAAAATAAGTTGCAGAGAATTGTAAACTTCGCTCTGTCATGGACACTAGCCTCTCTAGTATCCAGGACATCTTCAGGTAGTGGTGCTCAGAAAGGCAGCATGCACCATTATGGACCCCTATCACGCCTTGTTCTCATTGCTACCATCAGGAAGGGGGTACAGAAGCCTCAAGACACACACTCAATGATTCAGGAACAGTTCCTTCCCCCTCTGCCATCCTATTTCTGAATGGACATCGAACCCATGATCACTACCTCAATTCTTTTTAGTTTTTTTAAATGTTTGCACTACTTATTTAATGTAAATATTTTATACATACTTATTGTAAGTCACAGTTTTTCTCTTTTACTACGTATTGCATTATACTGCTGCTGCAAAGACAACAAATTTCATGACGTAAGCCGGCGACATTAAACCAGATTCTGATCTCAATTCATCTGACTGACCCACAAGGCAGCTGCATTCAAGTAAATACAGCTGAAACTGCTAGTCCTTTCATGCTCCGTAACCTGCCCCACTCTGCTCCGCCCACTCGATTGATTTATCCTCTACATTTTTCTCCCCACCTAATGCACTACAACTGTGTTTCTCACTCCTTGCCAAATTAGCCACCTGACTCCTCCTCCTGCTGGGTGGGTGGGGTTGGTGGCTGATGGAGATGTAGAAAAAAGAGATAAAAGGGAAAAGTAGTGCAGGAATGGGATTATTCTGTGAGCTGGTGTAGATTTGATGGGACAAAATTCCACCTGGGTGTAATGGAAAATCTAATACTGTGGCGACCCACTTCCCAGCGCACTCGAACCGGCTCACAAAGTGGTGCGCGCCGACATTGAGGCCGGTCCCAAAGAGGGCACCAAGCCTGCTTCACCAGCAAGGGGAAAAGCCCGCAAGCGGGACGGGACTGTGAATACGCCCGGGGAGGGCGGGATCAGGAAGGCTTTAAAGCAAGGCCGTGAAGTTTGAATAAACCTCTTTTGCAACTGCAGCTCACCGACTCTGTGTCGTTATTTTAGCGCTGCATGTAGCACACCGCTACAATTGGTGACCCTGACGGCCCAAACGATATTTGGGCCGAAGATGAACGACGCCGCATCTGTTGATGCAGTTTCGTTAAAACTGCCAAGCTTCTGGACGCTGCGACCTCACCTATGGTTCCAGCAAGCAGAAGCCCAATTCCACATTCCGCAGATAACCTCGGATGACACACGTTACTACTACGTGGTGAGCTCCCTCGACCAGGAAACAGCGACCCAGTTTGAGGAGTTCATACAGTCGCCCCCAGCGGACGGCAAATACACAGAATTCAAAGCCTTGCTCATAATGACTTTCGGACTCTCACGGCGCGAGCGAGCTGCCCGCTTACTGCACCTGGATGGTTTGGGAGACAAGCCGCCTTCAGCTTTGATGAACGAGATGCTGTCCCTGGCTGGAGGTCACAAGCCCTGCCTCATGTTTGAGCAGGCATTCCTGGAGCAGATGCCCGAGGACATACGCCTGCTGCTGTCCGACGCGGATTTCAGCGACCCCCGGAGGGTGGCAGCCCGGGCGGACGTGCTGTGGAAAGCCAAGAAGGAGAGTGGGGCGTCCGTCGCACAGATCACCAGGCCACGCTCCCAGCAGCAAACCAGACCAGGCCCGGCCACAGAGCCCGCTAACCCCAGAGGCAGGGGTGAGGAGGCCAACGAACAATGGTGCTTCTACCACCAGCGGTGGGGTGCAGAAGCCCGCTGCTGTAGCCCGCCCTGAAAGTTCCCGGGAAACGCCTGGGCCAGCCGCCACTGATGGCTATGGCGGCTGGCCATCGGGATAGCCTCTTGTACATCTGGGATAAGCAGTCGGGACGCTGTTTTTTGGTCGACACCGGAGCCGAGATCAGCGTCTTACCTCCGACAAGTTACGACACCCACAACAGGGCACCGGGTCCCACCCTGAGGGCCGCGAACGGCAGCACAGTAAGGACCTACGGCACCCATACGGTGTGGCTACAGTTCGACTCCAGCCAGTTCACGTGGGACTTCACACTGGCCGCCGTAGCCCAACCGCTCCTGGGCGCGGATGTTTTGCGGGCTCACAGCCTACTGGTCGACCTGCAAGGGAAGAGACTGGTCCACGCCGAGACCTTTCAAACGTTCTCCCTGGATAAGTCCAGTTGCCGGCCCCACACCTAGACTCCATCACGCTGTCCGACAACGACTTCACCAGAGTCCTGGCGGATTTCCCATCGGTTCTGGTACCGCAGTTCACGGCAGCCATGCCCAGACACGGCGTACAGCACCACATCCCGACGCAAGGGCCACCCCTCCACGCCCATGCTCGAAGGCTTCCCCCGGACAAGCTCCGACTGGAGGAGGAGGAGTTCAAGAGGATGGAGGAATTGGGGATCATTCGGCGGTCCGACAGCCCATGGGCCTCCCCCCTGCACATGGTGCCCAAAGCGACAGGGGGCTGGAGACCGTGCGGCGACTACCGCAGGCTGAACGAGGCTACAACACCGGACCGCTACCCTGTGCCGCACATTCAGGACTTTGCAGCAAACCTGCACGGCGCACGGATCTTCTCCAAGGTAGACCTCATCCGGGGATACCATCAAATCCCGATGCATCCGGACGACGTCCCCAAAACGGCACTCATCACCCCTTTCGGCCTTTTCAAGTTCCTCCGCATGCCGTTCGGCCTAAAGAATACCGCACAGACATTTCAGCTGTTAATGGACGCGGTGGGATGCGACCTGGACTTCGTTTTCATCTATTTGGACGACATCCTCATAGCCAGCAGCAGTCATCAGGAGCATCTGTCCCACCTCCGTCAACTCTACGCCCGATTGAATGAATACGGCCTGACAATCAACCCGGCCAAATGCCAGTTCGGGCTCGACACCATCGACTTCCTAGGCCACAGGATTACTAAAGACGGGGCAACCCCTCTGCCCACTAGGGTAGACGCAGTCCACCATTTCTCCCGACCTAACACAATCAAAGGCCTTCAGGAATTCATGGGTATGGTAAATTTCTACCACCGCTTCCTCCCTTCAGCTGCCCGAATCATGCGCTTCCTGTTCGCCCTGATGTCGGGTAAGGGCAAGGACATTGCCTGGGACGAGGAGTCCGCCGCCGCTTTCATTAAAACCAAAGAAGCCTTAGTAAACACCGTGATGCTAGTGCACCCCAGAACGGACGTCCCTACCGCCCTCATAGTGGACGCATCTAACACGGCAGTCGGTGGGGTGCTGGAGCAACTCATCGAGGGTCGCTGGCAACCCCTGGCGTTTTTCAGCAAACACCTACGACCACCCGAGCTCAAATACAGTGCTTTTGACAGGGAACTGTTGTCCCTATATCTGGCAATTCGGCATTTCAGGTACTTCTTAGAAGGTAGGCCCTTCACCGCATTCACAGACCACAAACCGCTTACCTTTGCGTTCATGAAGGCATCTGACCCCTGGTCGTCCCACCAGCAGCGACATCTGTCCTACATCTCCAAATACACGACGGATGTCCGGCATGTCTCGGGAAAGGACAATGTCGTGGTGGACACTCTCTCCCGCCCTAACATCCAAGCCCTGTCCCAGGGGGTAGACTATGAAGCACTGGCAGAGGCACAGCAGGCAGACGAGGAGATCCCTAGTTACAGAACTGCAGTCTCCGGTTTGCAGCTGCAGGACCTCCCCGTAGGCCCAGATGAGAGGACCCTACTCTGTGACGTCACCACCAGCCAACCCCACCCCGTCGTTCCGGCAGCCTGGCGGCGGCGCGTTTTCAACTTCATTCACAACTTAGCGCACCCCTCCATCAGGACAACTGTCCGGATGGTCTCCAACAGGTTCGTTTGGCACGGACTCCGCAAGCAGGTCAGTGAATGGGCCAAAACGTGCATGCACTGCCAAACTGCCAAGGTGCAGCGGCACACCAAAGCTCTGCTGCAGCAGTTCCACCCCACCCACCAGCGTTTCGACCACATTCATGTGGATATCGTGGGCCCCCTGCCAGTGTCACGAGGAGCGCGGCACCTCCTGACTATCGTGAACCGGTTCACAAGATGGCCAGAGGCAGTCCCACTCACCGACACCACCTCCAAATCTTGTGCCCGGGCACTGATTGCCACCTGGGTATCTCGCTTTGGTGTACCGGCCCACATTACCTCCGACAGAGGCGCCCAGTTCACCTCCAGCCTGTGGTCAGCTATGGCCAGCCTTTTGGGGACACAGCTGCACCACACAACTGCCTACTACCCACAGTCGAACGGACTAGTGGAGCGTTTCCAACGTCACCTGAAGTCGGCTCTCATGGCCCGCCTCAAAGGGCCTAACTGGGTGGACGAGCTTCCCTGGGTCCTGCTCGGAATCCGCACGGCGCCCAAAGAAGATCTGCACGCCTCGTCGGCCGAGTTTGTGTACGGCGCACCCCTGGTCGTCCCAGGAGAGTTCATACCAGCCCCAAGGGGGCAAGAGGAAGAACCCGCAGCAGTCCTGGGCAGACTACGCGAGAGGCTCGGTAACCTGGCCCCCATACCCACTTCGCAGCATGGACAGAACCCGATCTGCGTACCCAAAGACCTGCTAAACTGTAAGTTTGTTTTTGTACGATGGGGTGGACATCGGGCACCGCTACAGCGGCCCTACGAGGGGCCGTTTATGGTGATCAGAAACAACGGGTCCACATTCGTACTGGACATTGGGGGGAGAGAGGAGGTTTTCACGGTGGACCGAGTCAAACCGGCCCATGTGGACGTGGCGCAGCCGGTCGAGATTCCAGCACCGCGGCGCAGAGGCAGACCTCCCAAACAGAGTCCGACCCAGACTGTGGACATTGGGGGGTGTATCGCCGGTTCTTGGGAGGGGGGGGGTTATGTAGCGACCCACTTCCCGGCGCACTCGAACCGGCTCACAAAGTGGCGCGCGCCGGCATAGAGGCTTCACCAGCAAGGGGAAAAGCCCGTGCGCGGGATGGGACTGTGAATACGCGCCCCCTACAGCATTCCCGCCCGGGGAGGGCGGGATCAGGAAGGCTTTAAAGCGAGGCCGCGAAGTTTGAATAAATCTTTTTTGCAACTGCAGCTCACCGACTCCGTGTCGTTTATTGCAGCGCTGCGTGTAGCACAACGCAACAATACCATATTAACTACTATCACAGTTTAGGTAGGTTTTAAAACAGAGGAGAAGGGACTAAGCAACCAAACCACAGCTATAGTGATTACAATCATGGTCATTCATGACAAGAATTCAAAGATCACAATTATCTTGAGATATTGAATGACTGAGAGAGCTAACAGTGGGAGGAAGTGATAACCCATGAAGGGTTTTGAAAGAATAGTGCTTGGAGCTAAAATAGAGAGTTAGGACACAACCGAGTTCTGAATATTCTCAGATATACTGAGAGGAGGAACAAACACGAGGAAATCTGCAGATGCTGGAAATTCAAGCAACACACACAAAATGCTGGTGGAACGCAGCAGGCCAGGCAGCATCTGTTGGAAGAAGTACAGTCAACATTTCGGGTCGAGACCATTCGTCAGTCCTGACAAAGTGTCTTGGCCCGAAACGTCAACTGAGAGGAGGAAGTCAGTTGGGAGAAAAAATAAATGTAGATCTGGGACTGCAAAATAAAAATCCTGGAGATGCTCATGGAATTCAACTGCAGCTGTGAATGGTGAAACAAATTCTGGGGAAAGTGACCAACTGTTTCTCCAACAGGTATTACCCGACCTGCTAAATATCTCTAGCATTCCCTGTTTTAGATTGAATGATAAAGTCTGGGAGATATTACAGAGGTGGAAATAAGTTTTTCCGGAGATTACCTCATAGTGCTTTCTAAGTTGCTTTTTTTTTTGTTACTTTCAAAAGCTATTGTGTTGTCATTTTTTGGGAATATTCTAACTGCCAAGTGTGGTAAATGAAATGTACCTGGTTGTATTTATATACTCGTCCTTGGCTGTCCTCTTTGTTACGGGCTTGCTCTCACACTTCCCTTCGCTAGTGATGGCTCTGACAGTGCAGATGTATTCCGTGTTCGCTGTCAGGCGCCTGGCAGTGAAGCAGCGGTCAGCTCCCAGGTACACCACCTTCCCGTTCATGCTGAGTTCAAAATTGAACAGGCGTCCCAGTGGCACCTCCGGCATGTCCCAGGTGATGAACATCTCATTGCGTCCCAGGACACTGAGGGTCAGTTTCCCAGGTGCATGGTCACCAGGATCGGCGGTGCTTGCGCGAAGGGAGGACCTCTCCCCCTTTCTTTTGCCAGTGCAGGCGCACACATGGAACTCGTAGGTTTTGGAGGGCGTGAGTCCACTCACTATACAGCTCTGCTCTGACGTTGTTTCAATCGCCATTTCACCTCTGTACAGCATGTAGCACTTGATGACACCATTGGGCTCTGCTGGGGGAGACCAGGCCAACTTTAACTGTGTTGGAGTGCAGCCAATCACTCGAAAGTCCAGTGGGCGACTTGGTACGGCCTCCTCCACTGTTGCCGTAGTGACGTCACTGTACAGTCCATCATCGACCTCAGTTGAAACATGCAGCTTGAAAGCATATTCTTTACTCATTTTTACATCTGTTAGGATGAAACTGCAATCTGCGCCTTTATAAAGTAGCCTCTCTCCTTCGAACAAGCTGAAATCACAACAGAACAAATCAAAATCAATACAATTTACAACAATAACATAATGTTCAACTTCTAACATTAAATCAAAATGTGAGATTGTATTCTAGAGGAATTATCTTCACCAGGTTGTATGCTCCCAATAACATCCACCTAGTCAGATTATCCTCAAGGTCTGTTTCTGGTGCTGAGTTAGTTGTCTTCAGCTGAGGTAGTCACCAGCAGGGTTACTGCAAGTCGCCGCAGCTTCACTGGGTCAGATGAATTAGGAAGAAGAGATACCATATGTTAATTTCCTGCCTCCTGTGCTCCATCTGTTAATTTTCATATCTCTGTATTGATGCTATTGACTTTTTCAATGGAGGATCTGCATTCTGGAATACAAACACCACCACACAGAAATAGACACAATTCACTAGAAGCAAATGAAAAGGTGCCAATGACCTAGTCCACTAAATGCCAACAATAACTTGCTTATTCACACATCAACTAGGATCTTATTAGGTTTAAGAGATTCTGGTAAAAAGACTCTTACTAGGAAATGGTTATCACAGGAGAGCCCAACTTTAAATACATGGATGGAAATTACAATGGACATTTACAAAATGGAGAAGATAACAGCATCTGTTAACCATAAGCTGGAACAATTTGATTCATACTGGGGAAAAATGGTTTAACTACATAATGCCTCATAGGCCTGATTTTATTCAATGCAAGAAGTCATGTAGGAAAGGCAGATGAGCTCAGGGCATGGATCAACACCTGGAATTATGATATTTGTAACCATAACTGAGACTTAATTGCAGGAGGGGCAGGACTGGGAGCTCAATATTCTGGGCTTTTGTTGTTTTAGACATGACAGAGTAGGAGGGATTAAAGGAGAAAGGGTAGTGTTACTAGTCAGGGATTAGTTTTGACTCAGTTTGAAGCACATGGTTGAATGACACATATCTCCATCCGCTCTTTATTTGTCCATGAAACAGTAATATCTGATTGTCTTAAATTTTTGGTAATATTGCTAAACATGTAGATTTTGAAGGAGATTCAGGTTTAGTGCTCCTTATCCAAAATGCTAAAGGCCCGAAGTGTTTCAGATTTTGTAGTATATAATGAGAAAGCTTGGGATCGCCATCATTTCCAACTCTGAATTTATGGGCTACTGGTAAGCAGTCTTTGTCTTAAACTTGTTCATCACGCATTTGTACTTAACAGTAAAAATTATTACATACCATTAATATAATGAAAATATAATGTATGCAGGGTAACAAAAGCAGAACGGCAGCATCGCGAGAATAACTGAATCAGCTGTTGAACAACAACAAAACATGTCAGGCTTTCAGTCTCCGCCACTAATGCCATGTTTGAATTAAAAGTTTACAGTACACTGTATTTGTTTTTAAAATGTCTTTTTGGGTTTTATGTAAAGCATAAAAACAATCAGCATTACAGATCTGTTCTGGTGTTAGATTTTCATCAGCAATGATCTTTGCAAACTCATCAATTAATTTCTTTACAGCTTCACGATCAGCAGACGCTTTTGAATTTTTCAATTCTTCGTGTCTGCTGATCACAAAGCTGTACAGAACTCTGATAAGAGTCATCTTTTTAAAGAGCAACTACACAAGTACGTTACGTAAGGCAAATAGTTTGATTACAAACTAACATGTCTGAAATAACACTGCATTTTTAGGCAGAGCTGCAGAGTTTCGTAGCTGTATTAATAAATGCAGGAAACTTGAATAGATGAACTGTCTCAATCTGTATGCTTAATACCAACTGTCAGGTGTTCCCAGGAAGGAAGATAGTTGCAGCTAAGAATCTCCATTAATAATAGGAAACATTTTAGGATTTGGAGCAGATCATTGTGAAAACACGCCTTACTGGAATTACTCTCCATAGTTACAATATTTATTAAGATGGTGAAAAGACAAATTTTGCAACAGTTAATTCATGAGGCCTTGAGGAAGGGCTTCTTAAACAAGCTTAGCCATCTCCATAACAACAAGCCCATTGATGCCAGAAATCTTCCAGCAAGCTCCCTGAGGCAGCATGGTTTTCAGCTGTCTGGGTTATGCCCTCTAGAACTTCCTACAGAAACTACTTCCCTTGCCACTTTCTTTTTTAGCTTTATTAAGGACTCAAAGCCGATATTTTCAACTGTGCTTTCTCTCCTCATCATCTACTGCTTTTCAAAGTTATGCTGCCTATCCTATATATAAAAATGGATCATCACTAGTTTTGCATTCCCTTTGAAGCACTTTTGAGAGGTTCTAAAATCACAATAGGGATTGATCTAAAGTCCTTTTGGCTCCTTTATATCTAAAGGTAATATACCAATAGAAGTTCATAGTTCTTTTTTGCTATAGTTATCATGTATTGCATTGTACTGTTCCAGCAAAGTTAACAAACTTCACGACATACGCCAGTGATATTAAACCTGATTCTGTTGGACTAAATTTGACTGATTTCAAGATTCTAGACAAGGATTGTGTGGTAGTTTATTTCTTTTAAGGACAATTATAAGAGTTGTATTGAGCACTGAGTTGCCAAGGAAACTAGTGATCAGAATTAAAGTCAATTCATTTGGTACAATTTAAAATATTTAACTCACACACAAAAGAGCAAAAAATTGTTCTTTTCCCCTTCAGCCAAAGGATAGTAGAGCTTTACAATTCTATACTGACTCACTTATTAAACATAAGTAATATATTTCAGCTTCAGCAGCTGAGATTATGAGAACGAGTGGAAAGTCATAGGTTCATATTGTGCAGAAATAGGCCCTTCAACACACCAAGTCTGCAGCAACCACCCATTTACAGTATTCCCTACTTTATTCTCCCCCTATTCTCATCTCCCTGGATTTGACCACCCACCAACACACCGAGGGCAATTTACTGTGGCCAGTTAACTTACCAACATGTATACCTTTGGGATTCTTTTTTGACTGAATTACAAAATAAACAATAAATGGGTCACTTGTCTCCCTTGTTCCACAAAGTTTGGATTGTTCCGGAACTAGTGCTGGAGGCACAGTTAATGATTATCATACATCAGTCAGCCACGATGTGTGTTCTTACCTGTACATCGCCTCCAGTCCGCTGTCAAGGACAAGCTTATTCCAACTGATTTGGATTGAGTTGACACTCAGAATGTCCACATGAGGAGCTGAAGGCTTGGGGATAGGCTGCAGCTTTCTCAAGGTGAAGTCCACTTCCTCCAGCAGATCCTTGCCAACAGTGGGAGAGCAGGCCATTGTCTGTTCAATTTGGGCAGAATTAAAAGCAGGACTCAGAACTCTGGGCAGATAACTTTGCTCCTTAACATACTGTTCATTTGAAATAAACGAAACATTAATGGTATTTCTGGTTGGATTATTCCTACCTACATACAGAACACCCCTTTGATTCATGTCCTGCTTAAGCTCTGCACAGTTGCACACCTGTCTTGGCTTACTCCCTAACCACACAAAGGCATGCTGAAAAGTTACTGAGTTTGTGTTAAGGAAACGCTCTGATTCTACCCTCGCCTGCCTTCATTGATATAACATTTTATCTGAGAAACATAACCTCAGCTCCATAGTGGAGCTGCCAATATATCACCTCCTTATCGAATCCATATTCCAACATTTATGAGGGAGGGTCTGGTTCACACAGAGTTCAAAGGGCCGACAAGTGACAGACGGAGGTAGATTTCTGGAAATGTTGATTTTGTTCTGAAAATTAATCTGTGGAACTGGAAGAAACATAAACAGCAGTTGCATCTCTCTCATCATCCTGACCTATCTGCAACTTACTGACCCCCTTCCAAGAATCTACACAAACCATCCTATCCTCCCCCCACCCCCAGAAACCACTGACAACTGCACTTCACAGTCTGTTCCATACACACCTACCATTCTGCCCTAACAATTACCCACACCAATCCTCCCACAGCCCACTACAAGCCTCCCCTCCCAACAGTGTGGTTAGATTTCACAATACCTCTACAGACTTTCTCCGACACCCAGCTACAGTCTGGTACAGATTCACCACACATTCCAACTACCCCACAGTCCACTCTGTATTAGTATTGGTTCAATATTGTCACATATACCAAGATACAGTGAAAAGTTTGTCTTGCATTGTGTTCATGCAGATCAAATCATTACACAGTGCACTGAGGTAGAACAAAATTAAACAAGGCAGAATAAAGTGGAGAAGATATTGATAAAATCCAATGCAAATAAACAAAAAAAAATGCAAGATCATAACAAGATTGACTGTGAGGTCAAGAGTCCATCTTATCATCCACATACTAAGAGGGACCACAGTCCATAAGCCTCTCTCAAACCACATATTGTTACAAACTCCTTCCACATAACCAAAACAACCATTGCCCACTACATTGTGTCAACAGTCCATTCAACTCACAACTGTAACTCAGTCTAACACGTACTTAGAGACTATAAGCACAACCATTCCCAAACAGCCACCCTAACACATGCTAATAGCAACTCTAACACATAACCATAGCTCACAGCTAATAACCTGCTTCAACACCCCACACAGCCAACTCGAACAAACCCTATCACCACTTCCAACAACCCCTCCCCTACAGTCGGCACTAATATATCCCATTCCTCTTTCCCAAATCCCATACCCTACTCCCAAAGGCACAGCGATGCAATAGTGCTGTGGCCTCATAGCTTCAAGGACCTATCCGTGTGGAGTATACTCGCTCTCTCAGTGACCATGTGGGTTTCCTACGGGTCCTCCATTTTCTTTCAACATTTCAATGACTCACAGGTAGATTAGCATATGTGAGAGAGAACAAGTTGTAGCAGTATAGGGAGGTAAGGAAAGGTGGGGTAATGAGATTGCCCTTCTAGGAGCAGACGTAGACAGGTTGGGTCATATGATATCCTTCTCCATCACTGTAAGGATAAATATAAGTGGTCCTGATGGTTCTATCAGACAAGATAGAGGAAGCTGTATAATATGATGCCTTAGATTCACATGGTTCCTTGAATGGATTTGGAGAGAGAAATGAGTTAATGTTGATTACCTTGCATCAAAACTGAGTAAAGTTAGAGATCGAGCATGTTTGATTGCAGAGGAGTAGGGTGGAGACAGCAAAAAGAATGTCTCCTAGCATGAAGAGCAGTGGGGTGGATAATCAAGTGGTGGTGCTGCTGGCAGAGAAAAAGTGGTGAAGAATTGTTAAAAGATGCTTTCTAGCCTGTCGTGTGTTTTCAGTATTTTTTTTCCCCCAAACCTTTTAAGCGCCAAACCAGATTGAGAAGGTCAGGGTTTTGGGGCCAGAAGTGAGGGATGGGCTGGTTCAGCTGTCTGCTCTGCAAGGTTTACTCATCTCTGTGCTGAACTGAGGCTGTGGCCTGCAGCTAACAGGCTCTGAATCGGCTGTGGCTGGTTTTGTGTCTGTGGAGTCACTTTTGTGAACTTCAGTTCTTGAAGTTATTTGCTCACTTTTATTGTTTGCATGATTTTTTTAATCTTTCTCTGCACATTGAAGGTTTGACAGTCTTTTTTTAATGGATTCTAATGGTTTTCTTTGTTTTGTGGCTGCCTGTAAGGAGATGAATCTCAAGGCTGTATATAGTATACATACGAAGATTGATTGATAAGTTCATGGCCTAAGGTCGAAGGAGTCAATTTTAGAAAACCTAGCACATTTATTTTTCAACATAGTCCCTTCCTACATTTACACACTTAGTCCAGCGGTCGTGGAGCATACGGATCTTGGACCTCCAGGAAGTGTCCACAGCAGGGGTGATTATTAAGTTTGTGGCCTAAGGTAGAAGGAGATGAGTTATTAACTTCAAACTTTCCGCATAATCACTCAAAGAGTTGACCTGCATGTGCATGTAACGAGAGCTGTTTAATTCATCTCCTTCTACCTTAGGCCATGAACTTATCAATCACCCATCTGTGGACACTTTCTGGAGGTCCAAGATCCGTATGCTCCACGACCGCTGGACTAAGTGTGTAAATGTGGGAGGGGACTATGTTGAAAAATAAATGTGCTGGGTTTTCTAAAATTGACTCCTAGTTTAGGTCACGTATTTATCAATCACCCCTCATACTGTGATAATGAATGTATTTTGAACATCTTTACAGCAATAGGAGCAAAAAATGTAGGAGATACTGAGCAGCGCGGACAGTGTTTGTGGGGAGAGATACAAACATTATAGCTTCAGTTCAAAGCCTTTTTTCTGACTTACGAACTCCTCATTTCTGAGTGAGCTCATGATGCCATTACTGGAGCTGGAAATTCTTCCAGATTAGTGTGTAGCAAAAATTTAAGTAACAGTTGATGCTTAACAATGTCACTGGAAGCTTTCATTTTCTCACTCTTGATTACTGTATAGTCTTTACCTACCTTTAACAGGGTTGAGATTTTTGGGTGCTGTCTCAGCTTGATAACCCCTTTCGGATAGCTGCCCAACACTCTCAACGTCCTGTAAATACAGAAACATCATCCCTCACAAACAGTCACATACAGCGGGGACCTGATGGATCAATACAGAATACTTGTTTTCTTTATGAGTGGCAATATGAAGTAGATGGATGATGACTTCATCAGTCCCGAATGCTGATGAGTTCAGTCTTCATCTCCTGCCATAATTCTGGTGGAAGGTAAGTGTAATCTGCAGAGAATTAGTCATAGAAAGTCCAGTCAGAATCCACAACTCCAGCACAGAACACAAAGAAGGAGGCTGGTACGGAGGGTTTTGCCCAACCTCAAGACCTGTTGCCGCATTGTTTGCTGAATATGTTCTCACACTAAGGAGATTAACGGAGGGGATCTTTCCCTCTAATTTTTCAAAAGCTGACAGCTAGCAGATATATTAAAGGGAACAAAACTTCCAACTCACTTGGGCTGATTTATCATCATCCTTATGTGCTTTGTGTCGTATGATGTGGGGGATCACTCTATCCATGCTCATGATTGTTCTTGGCAAATTTTTCTACAGAAGTGGTTTGCCATTGCCCTCTTCTGGGCAGTGCCTTTATAAGACTGGTGACCCCAGCCGTTACAAATACTGCACAGACAGTCTGCCTGCTGTCAGTGGTTGCATATGCAGGACTTGTGACATGCACCAGCTTTTCATATGACCACCCACCACTTGCTCCCATGGCTTCACGTGACCCTGATGGGTTGGGGGGAAGGGTTAAGAAGGTAGTACACGTTGCCAAAGGGTGACCTGAAGGCTAGCAGAGGGAAGGAGTGCCTTACACCTCCTTTGGCTGAGATGCATCTCCACCTCGCCACCCAGGTTGCTAATTAGTTACCTAATAATTAAAATGACGTTTATATCATTCTATTTGGGCACAAAAAGAATTACTCAAGACCCCACATATTTTCATTCCCCGATTATAACGATCTATTACAAAATTACCTACAGTGTCCACTAACATAAAATCTGCTGCTGTTTTATGTGGCGTATGAGGTGCATCACTTCAAATAATACACAAGGCCAAGACATAGAAATTCCTCTGTACCTGACGAGGTGTGGCAAACTAACAATGTTTGAGGTGCTTTCACGTGAGATGTGAGCAGCATGTACAGCCCTACTCAGGTTAGTCTTTTCACTGGACTAGTGGCACAGGCAGATCTGAGCTATCCACTATGGCAAGAGTAGACAGTATTATTTGGTCATCATGAATGAGTTGGGATGAGGGGCCTGTTTCAGTGTTTGTTCCGCTCTGTAACATTCATCACCCAACCACTAAAACATAAGATCCTAGGAGAAGGAGTAGGCAACCAGGTCCCTCAAGCCTGCTCCACCATTTAATATGGCCATGGCTGCTCTGTGCTAAGACGAACTCTTCTTCCATTCCAGTTCCCATAATCCTCAATTCTTCAACCTTGCAAACATCCTAATTCCTAAGGACTTTCTACAGGGGCACAGTTGAGAGCATCCTGACCGGCTTTACTGAATCAACAACCTCCAAGTGTCCTACACATGGATAACCTGCCTTGGATTTATCACCTCCATAGGAAGAACGCAATCTCCTCACGTTTGCTTCCATTGGGACAACCGGGTGGCACAGATGGTAGAAGCAGTGCCTCAGCTCCAAACTTCAATCCTTGGCTGCTGCCTGTGCAGAATTTGCACCTCCTCCCTGTGATTATGAGTGTTTCCCACAGCTGATGCTGTTTACTTCCATGTCCCAAAGGTGTGCTGGCTGGCAGGCTAATTGGTGGCTGTAAACTCTGTGCGGATGCAGAGGCAGATGATAGGAATGCTAGGAAAGACATAGTGGGATTAGTGTACTTTGATGCTCAATGGTCAGCATGCACTGAATGGGCTGAAGGGTCTGCTTCCCTGCTGAAAAACTATGATCATCTTCCAGTGAACAACTAGCTCACACATTGCTTGCATTTACGTACATGGCAGCGAACCAGGCTGACTCCTGCTCTTGTGACTCCAGTAAAACGCACAAGGAGTTTAGTATTTGTGGGAAGGCAGGGCTCAGCAAGACGTGGGTGTGGCCATTCTGATCCGCAGCTAGGCAGCTCAGGGCAAAGCAGGCATTCTTGCTCGCTCCTGTGTCCCCGTGTGACATCATCTCCTCCAGTGCTGTAATCTAAACAAAGACAGTACTGCAGATCAGAGACACGGCTTACGACCAGGGTGAATGTCAAACCTATCAGAGGTACTTCCCAAACCCACAACTTATCCTGCTACATTATGCAGTCAAAATGAACCACTTTGAACCTGATTCAACACCAAAATTCTGCACAGATTCTTAAAATTCAAAATGCATGCAGAAGCGTGCTGAGGCTGAGAACACTCAGCAGGTCGGAGAGCACCTGTGCAGAGAGAGATCCGAGCAGAAGACAGCCTCACGGACAAATACATGTTCTGATGAAAGGTCACTGAGCTGAAATGGTGGGCTGGCCAGAACAGGCAGATCAGACTGAAGGCATCCAACTATGCCTGGCCAAACCAGACCCCCGTAAATCCAGATGAACAGAGTGAGAGAGGACATTTTCACTGACACTGCACTGCACTCCTTCACTGGATTTCACAGGGTCTGGCTGACAATATATTGTGAGGAAATCTCTATATGAATAAGGACCCTATCTCACTGGGTATTGCTGTGAAATTTGCCCCTGTAATCTCATATAACCAGATTTCATGCAAGAATAGAATGTCCGTTCTTTCAGGTTGGGAAATGAAATACAGGTTCAAGCAATTAATTATGCAAACAAGATGCCTAGCCTGATGCCTTTCAAATCATTCCTGGGGACTTCAGTCAGGCTTGCTTAAAGAAGTCTCTGCCCATTTATCGTCAACATATCACCTGCAGCACCAGGGGTTCCAATACACTCAACCACTGTTATACTATGATATGGAATGCCTACTGTTCCATCCTCAGCCTGCATTTTAGGAAATCTGATCATCTGGCTGTCTCTCCTAACTGCATACAGGCAGAAGCTAAAGAGCAAGGGTCCAGAGGTAAGGACAACAAACAGGTGTTCATAGGAGGCAGAGAAGCAGCTATGGGACTGATTACTTCGAGTCAGTGGGCTGGGCCATGTTGAAATACAGCCAGTCCCTGAGTTACAAACGAGTTCCGTTCCTGAGTCCGTCTTTAAGTCGGATTTGTACATAATTCGGAACAAGTACATCCGGTATTATTTAGCATCAGTTAGTCAAACATTTGTTTTAGTATATAGTATATATTTTACCTTTCTATGCATATAAAACACTTAAGAAACGTATATATTCCAATAATTAAACCACTGCGTTGCTTAGTAATAATTGTAGCTTTCATTGGGGCAGGGCCTTTCATATGCTCCATTATTCTCACTTTATCCGTTATCCTTTAAAATTGTTCCCATCATTGACCGACTGTAGCCTAATGCTTTTCCAATTACCAATGATGTTTCACCTCTTTCCAAACACTTTATTATTTCCACTTTATTTTCAATCACGATCGCTTCCCGTCAACGGAACAGAAACACTGTGGGCAGCGGGTCTCGAGCTCCGCCTTGACCATCGCATTGAATTCCCCAGGTCCTAAAGTCCACTGCACTGAGACAGGTTAAATGGGACAAGTGGGGGCTGTGCTGGGTTTGGGTATTTGATCCTCCATGATATACGTGGGAATTTAAACTGGAGGTGACAGTGTTTTTTTTAAACGAGGTTGAGTTGCAAGCTCGACATCAACCCAGCGCTGCTCAGGAGCGGTCTGTCACTGGATCAAACTCGGGAACCTCCGTTCTCAAGCCCAGCGCTGATCTCACTGCGCCACCAGCCAACCGGAAAAGGGGGGGTGTGGGGTCAGGGTGAATCTTGCTAAGAAAAATTTAAGCCAAATACAAAGTTACACACTGAATGCAGTGTCAACGGCAACGACTTAAAATGGTGACAGCGTCGCAATCCAACTTAAAATAGTGGACGGCATTGCGATCCGACTTAAAATGGCGGATGGCGTTCTCATTCCTCGGTTCGTAAGTACGAGTTGTTCATAAGTCAGACATTCTTAACTCAGGAACTGCCTGTACTCATCGGAGGATCTGAATGAATAAGCCACAACTGTCATGGATTTTATAAAGTCAGTCGTGGAGAAGTGTGTCCCCAAAAAATCATTCAGAGTCTACCCCAACTAGAAGGCCTGGATAGACCAAGAGATCCACAATTTGCCAAGGGCCAGATCATTGGCATTCAAGTCTGGTGATCAAGTAAAACACAAAAGGTCCAGATACGACCTCTGGAAAGCCATCTCACGTGCAAAAAGGCAATGCCAGACCAAACTGGAATCACAGAAGGATGCTCAACAGCTGTGGCAGGGCCTGAATGCTACAAAGGGAAACCAAGTAACATGTGTCAAAAACAAGGTTTCGTTCCCAGATGAGCTCAATGCCTTTTATGCTTGCTCTGACCGTAAAAACAGAAATACATTCACCAACTCCCATCGCCCCAGTGATGCTGTGATTTCCGTCTCTGAGGCCAAAGCAGGAGCCTTGTTCAGGAGGGTGAACCCACGGAAAGCATTTGGCCCAGACAGGATACCTGGCTGAATACTGAAGACCTGCACTATTCAACTGTCTGGTATATTCGCTGATACCTTTAACCTCTCACATCAGCGGTTTGAAATACTAACATGTTTCAAACAGGCTTCAATCATACCAGTCCCCAAGAAGAATGTGGTAACCTGCCTTAATGACTATCATTCCGTAGTGTTTGATGAAATGCTTTGAGAGGTTGGTGATGAAGCAAATCAACTCCCGCCTGAGCAGTGACTTGGATCCACTCTAATTTGCCTACATTCACAAGTCAAGAGCGGATGTGATTTCATTGGCTCTTCACTCAACCCTGGAACACTTGGACAGTCAAAATGCAAACATCAGGATTCATTCATTGACTGCAGCTCTGCATTCAATACTATCATCCCCTCAAAACTAATCAATAAGCTCCAGGACTTAGGCCTCGATACCACCTTGTGCAATTGGATCCTCGATTTCCTCACTTGTAGACCCCAATAACACCTCCTCCACAATCACCATAAGGCTGTGTCGTTAGCCCCTGCTCTCCTCACTTCATACTTTTGACTGTGATGCTAAGCAGAGCTCCGATGCCATACTTAAGTCTGCTGATGACACCAGTTATCTGCCAAATCAAATCTGGTGACATATCAACATGTAGAAGGGAGACTGAAGATCTGTTTGTGTGGTGCCACCACGACAACTGTCATTCAAAGGCAGCAAGTCCAAAGAGCTGATTATTGACAGATGTCCATCAGCCTGTCTTCATCAGGGGATCAGAGATGGAGAGGGTCAGCAGCTTTAAATTCCTCAGCCTTATCACTTAAGGGTCTGTCCTGGGACCAGCATGAAGGAAACATAGCTGCACCTCCACTTCCTTAGAAGTTTGCCCAGATTTGACATATCATCAAAAACTCTGCCAAACTTCTATGGATACACAGTGGACGGTATACTCACTGGTGGCATCATGACTTGGTATGGGAACACCAATGCCTTCGAATGAAAAAGCCTACCAAAATAGTGGATACAGCCCAGTCCATCACAGATAAAGCCCTTCCCACCATTGAGCACATCTACAGAGTGCTATCGCAGGAAAGCAGCATCCATTATCATGGCCAGGCCATGGTCTCTTCTCACTGCTGAGGACGGAAGTATAGGAGACTCAAGATCCACAGCACCAAGTTCAGGAACAGTTATTACCCCTCTTTGCTCCCTGACAGTGCCTATACAGGCTTTTAGGGTGATTAAGAAGGCATATGGCACGTTTGTTTTTATTAGTCGAGGCTTTGAGATCAAAAGTCAGCATTTCGTGTTTCAGCTTTATAAAACCCCAATTAGGAGAATCTGGAGTATTGTATACAATTCTGGTTGCCCAATTATAGGAAGAATGTCCAGGCTTCAGAGAGGGTGCAGAAGAGGTTTACTAACATATTGCATGGAGTAGAGGAGATGTGCTATTACAATAGGTTGAACACATTTTGGTTGCTTTCACTGAAGCGGTGGAAGCTATGATAGAGGTTTATAGGATTATGAGAGACATAGATAGAGTGGACAGACAAAGTCTTTTTCCGAGGGATGAAATGTCTAATACCCCACAGAGGGCATGCATTTCATTTGAGAGGAGATAATTTCAAAGGACGTGTGAGGAGCAAGATTTTTTACATGGACAGTAGTGGGTGCCTGCAATGTACAGCCTGGGGAAGTGGTAGAGGCAGAAACATTAGAGACATTTAACAGATATTTAGATAGGCTCATGAATGTGAGGAAAATGGAAATATATGGACATTGTGCAGGCAGAATGGATTAGTTAATTTAATTGGTTTCGCACAACATTGTGAGCTGAAAGGCCTAGTCCTGTGCTTTACAGTTCTATGTTCATTTAAAGTCCTTGGTACTGTGACAGCAGGCAAAGTGCTCAGCCCAATATCAAAGTTGTTGAGCTCTGTGTCATGACGTCAACAGCTTGCACAGCACCTCGCTGCTTTGGGAAAAGGGTGGCATATGCTAGCATTGGTAGGGCTGAGGAAAGCTGGGTTCACAGATGGTTAGTGTGTCTATGGAATTAGACGAGACAGTGACACTTTCAGGTTCTCCTACAAGGGGGAAGGGCCAAGAAGTTGTTCAGCTAGTCTAGAAACTCTGACAAAACATGGACTTCAATACCTGAAGAAAAACACTGAACCCAGCCTTCCTTCATTTTCATTGTATTAAATGAATTTTAAAATGACACAAACAACTTCTGGCATAACACGTCATTGCTTAGTTTCCTCAGACCTGTTTACAATTGACCCACTTACTCACAATTCTACACACAATAAAGAGGGGAAGCAAACTTTCTCAGAGTGCCTAACATGAGAAAGTCTACAGATGTTGTAAATCCAAAGCAAAACACACAAAATGCTGGAGGAACTCAGCAGGTCAGGCAGCATCTATGGAAATGAATAAGTAGTCCATGTTTCGGGCCGAGATACTTCTTCAGCACTCTTCTCAAATTGCTGCTGGTTAAGCAATCCCCAGCCACTAATATCTTTGTTAGGTTTAGATATTTCACTTGCAGATAGCAGTTTTTGTCCAACTCCAAACTAATAATTCATATGTGTTATTAAACATGTGCTTGCATTCACTGAGAACAGTATGCACTTTAACAGAGCCACCTCCAGGTTCTTTATTAACCTCAAATGGAGTACATTTCCACTTTCATCTTGGACCATTTGCTCTTCTTGCTTGCCAAGACGGGAAAGGTGTGGTGAACTGACTATTCAAGGAGCAGAACTCTGCACCAGTGACTGGGTCCACGAACTTGGAATAAAGACAGGAAACAGGTCCAAATGACCTGAGAGGTTCTGGCTAGGACTGCTGGCAGATTTTTTACTACCGTATCAATATTTCAAATGAAGACACGTATCTCAAACAAAAGCGAAGTTCTTTGTCTTTTCCCATTATCCTATTTCCCATTTAATCTTTCCCTCTAGGTTATAACAGAGGTTTTTCTATCCCAATCAACCCTCTTCCCTCTCTCTATATTTCCTCTTAAAAAGCCTTCAGCCAGGAACATCTACTCTGTTTGCCAGTGCTTTCTGAAGCTACTTCATTTGGTATCATCGTAAGATGTAGCCACAGACTGACTCACCATAGCTGGAGCCTCTTTCAAGTCGAGTATCTGTTTGCAACCAACGTCAAAATTGCAGAGGCGCCCGAGAGCAAAAGCTGCACTCATTCCACAGCCTGCGATAGAAAACAGAGGAGTTATAACCAACAGGATCAACCAGAAATCACAACCTAGAAACTGCAGTGTGCTGTTGCAGGAGCACCATATGTTCATTACATGGGCACCAATGAACAGGGGTGATACAGCAGCACAATCTTTAATATCGTGTTTCACAGCTCCAAGGACATGGGGTCAACCCTGATGTCTGACACTGACCATGTAGAGTTTTATACATGAGCATGTGGATTTTCCCAGGATGCTCTGGTTTCTCAAAGATACAGTGGTGGATTAATTAGCTATTGTAAATTACCTCGGTCTAGGTTAATAGCAATAAGAATCAAAGGAGAGTTGATAGACACATGCAGGTGAGAATAAGATTCAGCAGAGCTGGAAAATCAGAGAGAGAAAGAGAGGGGATAGGACTGGCAAGTTTGCTCTCCAGGAAATCACCATGGACTCAATGGGTCAAATGGCCTCTCTCTGGGTCACTATAGCTGGAAAGTTCCTGGTATTGGCCTTCTGCTCAGAGGCTCAGGGGCCAATGGATCTATGATACAATATTTTCATTATTCATTCCACTCTCTGGGCTGTCTGGGACTGGGGCAAAACTGGGAGGTTTGGGGGTGTGGTGGAGTGAAGGGAGAGGTCTAGAGGTCCAAGTTCTGAATAGGGCTTAAGGTAAGGTGTTTGCCCACTGAAGTTCTGGCCACAGCCTAGCCTTCATTGTAGGTGACTCATTTCTCAGAGAAAAATGGCCTGCCTGATGGATAGGATATCCATTATTGGATCAGGACTTTTGGGGTGATATTCTTCCTTTTGGCCATTAAGAGTGCTTGAGAGAGCAAGGAATTCACCTATAAAGGACTGAAAGGAGGTCGAAACTGTGGATTGAGGCCGGAAACAGATCAGTGCCTTGGGTAGTGGTGGGGATGGATGGTGTAGATATCAGGAGGTCAGGATTCAGGGCCCACAGTTAGTTAGAAACCTGGGTCAAGAATTGGGAGAACAGAAGCTTTTAAAATCAAAGCTCCATCTCATTAGCTCAGTGCATTCGAATTTATTGATTTTTTAAAAATCTCTAACTTCTCAATATCCTTGATGTTTTAGGCAATATCTCTTTGGTTTACATGCACGTGTCAACTCCTGGCCCTTTAATAGGCACATATGTTCTACAAATTGGCAATCAATTGCTAAGTCATTTGAACTCTGCATGCACCCTGTATGATCCCATCCACCATGACAGATAATCTATTGACACATCCACCCCTCACTACCTCTCAGTCCAATCATGGCATCTCAGCCAAATGTACAGACACGCTGAACGCACTGTTTCTTACACTGACTGATCTGAAGGCAGAAAATGTTTGTGGTTACACAATGTATTGTGCAGTTGTAAAAGGAGGACAAAATAAATATCTGCATTTAAAATGTTACAACTAACTGATAAAGTATTCAATAAGTAACTTATTATTCCTTAATGTTCTGTTGAACATTAATACCTATAGCTAAATGGTCTCTCTGGCTCCGAATTTCTCCTGAACATGATTGATTTTGAAATGATCAAATGATTACAAATTAGCTTCACTTTAAGGAAGAGAGGATCTGGTGAGCAGCATACACTGTAAGCACGTTCTACTGACTTGGAGAACAATGGCTTTTATGTTTACCAGCCAAGTGCCAGATAGACAATCAACCCATTTCTCTTTTTCTTAGTCTCCTGCTCACCTGTGATGGAGACTGCTCAATAAACACACTCCTTACACATGCACTTTTACACACATCCACACACACATTGCCTTGTCAGTCTGCTGTTATTGTGCACAATACAAGCTCCCAAGGAGGTAGAGGTGCTGTCGTTCCTTCTCTGTAACTGCACTTACATGCTGGATGTAGTAGAGGTCCTCTGAGATGATAACACCAAGGAATTTAAAGTTGCTGATCCTGTCCACCCTGATCCCTGGATGAGAATTGGCTCATGGACCTCATGTTTCCTCCCCCTGAAGCCAATAATCAGCTCTTCGATCTTGCTGACATTAAGAAGTTGTTGTGGCACCACTCAGCCAGATTTTCAATCTCTCTCCCATATGCTGGTACATATGTATAATGGGTCCTAAACCAAGCTAACGTGCATGAGGAGGCTTTGTGGTGTTTTTTCCACCATACACACTGGAATACTCAAATTTCTTTAAAAATGAGGATGTATAAATGTATATATTGTTTCTATACTGTATTTAAGGTAGATATTTCTGTTTATTTTGGAATATGATTGTAACTACATTGTGGAGTGCATCATATTCTGATTCACGTGTAGTCTTTAGTTAACTTTGTGGGTAATTAAAAATGCTATGTCCTGGTGCCTAAAAAAAAATAGGGTTCTCAGTGGTAGAAGAGAGAGATTGAGCTGCCAGGAATTTAATGCTAGACAAAAATAGTATGGAGCTATTTATTGTGTTTTCTGTTAGACATCCTTTTGTAAATATTGGCAGTCTTCTTTTCGCTAATTTTTATAAGTTTGATTTTTTATGCACCGAACAAACACCCTTACATGAAAGTGCTAAGCGACTCCAGCCACCTTTTCTTTGGTTGTAACCCACATATCATAACATCACCAGATTGCATGCGGCAGTGTGGCAGGGCTTGAATGCTATCACCTCTTAAATCAAGCGACATGGGTGACAAAAGGGCCTCGCTACTAGATGAGTTCAATGCCTTCTATGCTTGCTTTAACCATCACGAACACCCTCAGCCCCCGATAACCCTGTGACTTTAGTCTCCGAGGCCAACATGAGAGCCATCCTCAGGAGGGTGAACCTGTGGAAAGCATCCAGCCCAGATGGGGTACCTGGCTAAAGCACTAAAGACCTGTGCTGATTAACTGGCTAGCGTTCACTGAGATCTTTAACCTCTCGTATTGCAGCTTGAGGTACCCACCTGCGTCAAGCAGGGTTCAACTACCCCAGCACCTAAGAGAACGTGGTAACCTGCCTCAATGACTATTATTCAGTAGCACTTACATCCACCGTGATGAAGTGTTTTGAGAGGTTAGTGATGAAATTTATCAAGTCCTACCTGAAAATTGACTGGATCTGCTCCAATTTACCTACCAGAACATCAGGATGATCTTTATTGATTACTGCTCAACATCCAATGCCATCATCCCCTCAAAACTAATCAATGACATTCATTACCTTGGCCTCAATACCTCCTAGTGCATTTGGACCTTGATTTCCTCACTTGGAGCAGGGAGAATTAGGGTCATTGACCGCAGGGTTATGGACAGTTTGTAGACCCCTGTCAGTTTTGACCACAACATCTCCCTCCATAATGTCCATCAGCACAAGCCTACCAGAAGTCTGTGTGCTTAGCCCCCTGTTCTACTCGCTTTTAAGGAATGACTGTGTGGCTAAGCACAGCCCAATGCTATATTTAAGTTTGCTGATGATGCCACTGTTGTTGGCCAATTCAAAGGTGCTGATGAATCAGCATATGGGAGAGAAATTGAAAATCTGGCTGAGTGGTGCCACAACAACAACGTCTTCATGTCAGCAAGATCGAAGAGCTGATTATTGGCTTCAGGGGGAGGAAACATGAGGTCGATGAGCCAATTCTCATCCAGGGATCAGGGTGGACAGGATCAGCAACTTTAAATTCCTTGGTGTTATCATCTCAGAGGACCTCTACTACATCCAGCATGTAAGTGCAGTTACAGAGAAGGAACGACAGCACCTCTACCTCCTTGGGAGCTTGCAAAGATTCAGCATGGTATCTAAAACTTTTAAAAAATTCTATAGATGTGTAGTGGAAAGTATATTGACTGGCTACATCACAGCCTGGTATGGAAACACCAATTCCCTTGAATGGAAAATCCTACAAAAAGTAGTTGATATGGGCCAGTCCATCATGGCTAAACTCTTCCCACCATTAAGCACATCTACATGAAGTGTTGTCACAAGAAAGCAGCATCTATCATCAGGGTCCCCCACTACCCAGGTCATGTTCTCTTCTCAATGTTGCTACCAGAACAAAGGTATAGGAGTCTCCTGACTCATACCACCAAATTCAGGAACCATCAGTCTCTTGAACCAGAGGGGATAACCTCTTAACTTCACTTGCCCCATCACTGAACTGTTCCCACAACCTACAGTATAGACTCACTTTCACAGATACTTCATCTCCTATCTCATTTATTGTTTGTTTATTATTACTATTTCTTATTTTTTTATTGGCACAGTTTGTTTTTTGTACACCAGCTGTCTTCACTATTAGGTGGGTCTTTCATTGATTCTATTTTGGTTATTAAATTTATTGAGTATGTTTGCAAGAAAATGAATCTCAGGGTTGTATATAGCGATATATGTACTTTGATAATAAACTTTAAAAAAAACTTCAAAGTTCAAATTATTTTATAAAAAAGTGACTTAATACAGTGGTCCTGAAGAATGCACTAGCTATTGACAAAAGTGGGAACCCAATTTCATGCCTGCTAAATTTCATGTTATGTACCTTCTGTGATATAGCGCACAAACTGCTTCAGAGCCTCTCTAAAGGAAGATTTATGAATGTTGTGCTCCATATCACGGTACAGAAGAGGAGAGGAGGCCTGGGGTAAAGCAGCATGATCACACTGAATGGCAGAACAAGCCTGAAAGGCCTGGTGACTCAATCCTGCTCCCATTTCCTTATGACGGCGAATTTGTGCCAGAGTAATCAGTCTGTTGTATTCCTTTAGACTCCACACACTGACCCCAACAATACATCAGGAGAGAAACGTATCACTTTAACTGAAGTGCCAGGTGCTTGCATGGTCCAGAAAGATAGTGCCGCAGCATTGCGACTTTCTCTCTGGAACTTGGATTGGTTACTAAGTGAACAGACATTTCATAGAATTTCTTTACATTTAGAGATGGTGACCTTTATTACACAGGAAGAGACTGCAAAAGTAGACACAAGAAACTGTAGATGCACTCTTGTGGGGTAGGGTGCAGAATTCAGATGGTGTTGGGGCATTTTCAACTAGTTTTAGTCAAATAAAGCTATGATTACACGACTTGGCCCACTCAAAGGTGATCAAGTAATTCTTGGAACTTCAGAGAGACCTTGAAAGCAGGCTGCCCCATTTAACAAAGAGGTTCTGTTTTTACAAACATCTACAAGTTAATTTTGTCCACAAGTCAAAAATTAGACAAACGTACTCAATGTAATAACTGCATTTCGACAATACTGTAATGAATGGTATCAAAATCACATGAGACTTGTAAGAACAAACAACTACTAAAAGTGGAGAGAGGAAGTTGGTTCTGCTATTTATAGGAATAAATGTGTGTACATACATCCGACTTTAGAATTAGAAGCACAATTATTTGTAGGCATTTCCATGAGTCAGTCTTACTTAAGCTAGTAGAGAAATAAGATGTGGTTCAACTATTTACTTTGCTACAAATAATTTTTTATTAGCACAACAAATTATCTGACTTTCTTTTGAAATTGTCTCCTTTGGTCTTTAATTTCTCAGCAAGGGTTCTAGTTGGGTTACCAACTCTGATGCACAAGGTGAAACCAGGCGGTACGTGCCCCACAACAAGCCACAAGGTGACGCTCCATCATTTAGATCACTGCACCTCCCATGTAGCTTCACCTAGTGGAGGCTTGGCTTTAAATTTTGTTTTTGTATGCATGGGCGTTCCTCGGTGACAGAGAAGGAGCATAGTCAATGAACTGTGAATAAAGTTTAAAGTATAACAGTATAACAGAATCAAGTTTATAAAGTATAACTTTGTAATGAAGGCTGGTTCTTGGAGGCAGATTATTAGTTACATAGATCAGATTAAAAAGATATTGGAGAAAATAGATGAAAAGGGATCCGAGAAGGCAGAGAAATCAAGTTTTAAAACTTCGATGGCAAAGCAGACCGAAAAAGAGAGAAGAAATCACAGTGTTGGAAGGCAGCCACTCCACCTGGATGGGGAGTGAACATAAATAAACTGGGCCCTTCCAGTGGGTGGGCCAGCGATCAAAAGGACAGTCCGGGAGGGAGGGGGTGCCACCGGGGCGAGGTCCTTGCAGCTATTTGAATAGAGACCACCCCCAAACACACCTGCAGATCAATCACAAAGACCGATTGTCAAGATCATTCCGATGTGTCATTTCATGGAATGTGAACTGTTGGCTGTGAACTTGAACCAACTTTACCTTGCTGTGACTACTGACTGCCACTACCGGTGGTTTTAGCTAACAGAGACTGAAGGGGCAAAGAAGATGTCATCAAATTTTTAGAACATTCTGTTGCCATGTCTGCACAGTCTTGTAGATGACCAATTAGGGGTGTTAAGTAGTGTAGATGTAGGTACACGTAGATTAGTAATTGGGGAAGGGAATTTTTGCTGCCCTGCTTAATCAGATCCTTCTTAAAGTCTGGCCTTCCTGGGACAGATTTCTGTCCTGGGACCAAAAGGAGGGTATGTTAATTAGTATTCTGCAGTTATGTGAATATAGCATACATCGGTTCAAACAAGAATCTTATTGTAAATGTAAATAAGTTCAAGAAGCTTGTAATTACCCTTCAGTTACTTTATAAATTGCTGAAATGTCTATCTGAGCTAGTCCTATTAGCCTACATTTGGCCCGTATCAAATTGTTTTCAAAAACCTTCACCCTCTATGTTCCCCTTTACATCTTCCCCCCTTCATATTAAATCAATGCTCCAGAGTTTTAGATTCCACTAGCCTTGAAAAACTTTGACTATATCTATTCCATTATCTATAGTTAAGACTACTACCTTATCTATGTCCCTCATTATTTTATAAAGCTCTATAAGGTCACACCTCTGTCTCCTACATTCCAGAAGAGAAAAAAAGAGTCCCAATCTTTTCAGCATTTCCTTATAATTCAAGCCCTCCAGTTCAAGTAAGGTCCTTGTGACTCCTTCCGGCACTCGTTCCAGCTAGAGGACGTTCTTCCTATGGCTGGGCAACTAGAAAAGTGCAGTCTCATCAATGACTTGTACAGTTGTAACATGATATCCCAGCTCCTATACTCACGTGGAGTCCAGAAAACTGCAATGTTCTCAAATGGGTAATGAGATGTTGCTTCTCAACCTCGGGTTTGGCCTTTTCTTGTAGCCATGCAGGAGGTGGCAAGCAAAGTGACTTCACAGCGTAGTCTCATCTACACCG